>NC_083576.1:28368105-28620259 GCF_027579695.1 Neoarius graeffei | reverse complement strand
TTTGAGTTGTAATCTTATTCCTGATTACCCATATTGTGATACTACGGTGAAAAACTCGTTTCAGACGTGCTTTTACAGTTAAAATGACAAATATGATGCAAATGTGTTGAAAGCTCGAAAACATGAAAATCCATGTCTTAGACCGATGTTACAGGTCACATAATGCTCTCATTTCGCTCAAAATCAATGGTCCTTGTCAAACGTTTGCTTTATGCTCTGAAAAGGCGTAGGAAACAGACTGAATGCGCTCCTGCGCTGGTAAAACTGTTTTCATGCACTCGGTGAGCAGAAGTGTGTTTTTCCCAATCTGAACAAGTGCATATCACATTACTCTGTTGAAAACTCGTTTCAGACGTGCTTTTACAGTTAAAATGACAAATATGATGCAAATGTGTTGAAAGCTCGAAAACATGAAAATCCATGCTTAGACCGATGTTACAGGTCACATAATGCTCTCATTTCGCTCAAAATCAATGGTCCTTGTCAAACGTTTACTTTATGCTCGGAAAAGGCGTTTGAAAACGGCTCAATGCGCTCCTGCGCTAGGAAAGCTGATTTCATGCACTCGGTGACACAAAGTGTGTTCCCACTCTGAACAAGTGCATATCACAATACTCTGTGAAAACTCGTTTCGGACGTGCTTTTACAGTTAAAATGACAAAATATGATGAAAATGTGTTGAAAGCTCGAAAACATGAAAATCCCTGCTTAGAAAGGTGTTACAAGTCACATATGCTCGAATGCTCTCATTTCGCTCAAAATCAATGTTCCTTGCCAAACGTTTACTTTATGCTCGGAAAAGGCGTTTGAAAACGGCTCAATGCGCTCCTGCGCTAGGAAAGCTGTTTTCATGCACTCGGTGACACAAAGTGTGTTTTCCCAATCTGAACAAGTGCATATCACAATACTATGTTGAAAACTCGTTTCAGACGTGCTTTTACAGTTAAAATGACAAATATGATGCAAATGTGTTGAAAGCTCGAAAACATGAAAATCCATGCTTAGACCGATGTTACAGGTCACATAATGCTCTCATTTCACTCAAAATCAATGGTCCTTGTCAAACGTTTGCTTTATGCTCTGAAAAGGCGTAGGAAACAGACTGAATGCGCTCCTGCGCTGGTAAAACTGTTTTTCATGCACTCGGTGACACAAAGTGTGTTTTCCCAATCTGAACAAGTGCATATCACATTACTCTGTTGAAAACTCGTTTCAGACGTGCTTTTACAGTTAAAAATGAGAAATATGATGAAAAGGTGTTGAAAGCTCGAAAACATCAAAATCCATGCTTAGAAAGTTGTTACGTGTCACATGTGCTCGAATGCACTCAATTCGCTCAAAATCAATGTTCCTTGTCCAACGTTTGCTTTATGCGCTGAAAAGGCGTTAGAAACAGACTGAAGGCGCTCCTATGCTAGGAAAGCTGTTTTCATGCACTCGGTGACACAAAGTGTGTTTTCCCAATCTGAACAAGTGCATATCACAATACTCTGTTGAAAACTCGTTTCAGACGTGCTTTTACAGTTAAAATGACAAATATGATGCAAATGTGTTGAAAGCTCGAAAACATGAAAATCCCTGCTTAGAAAGGTGTTACAAGTTACAAATGCTCGAATGCTCTCATTTCGCTCAAAATCAATGTTCCTTGCCAAACGTTTACTTTATGCTCGAAAAGGCGTTTGAAAACGGCTCAATGCGCTCCTGCGCTAGGAAAGCTGTTTTCATGCACTCGGTGACACAAAGGTGTGTTTTCCCAATCTGAACAAGTGCATATGAACAAGGTATGAACAAGGTCCAACAAAAGAAACTTGGAAAGTTTGAGTATTTGGGATCAACTTGCATCTAGGTTATGAGGAAATGTCATTGCTCTTTGAGGAAAGTGTCACTTTGTGTGCATCTTTGAGTTAATCTTATTCCTGATTACCCATATTGTGATACTACGGTGAAAACTCGTTTTCAGACGTGCGTTTACAGTTAAAATGACAAATATGATGAAAATGTGTTGAAAGCTCGGAAAACATGAAAATCCATGCTTAGACCGATGTTACAGGTCACATAATGCTCTCATTTCGCTCAAAATCAATGGTCCTTGTCAAACGTTTGCTTTATGCTCTGAAAAGGCGTTAGAAACAGACTGAAGGCGCTCCTATGCTAGGAAAGCTGTTTTCATGCACTCGGTGACCACAAAGTGTGTTTTCCCAATCTGAACAAGTGCATATATCACAATACTATGTTGAAAACTCGTTTCAGACGTGCTTTTACAGTTAAAATGACAAATATGATGCAAATGTGTTGAAAGCTCGAAAACATGAAAATCCCTGCTTAGAAAGGGTGTTACAAGTCACATATGCTCGAATGCTCTCATTTCGCTCAAAATCAATGTTCCTTGCCAAACGTTTACTTTATGCTCGGAAAAAGCGTTTGAAAACGGCTCAATGCGCTCCTGCGCTAGGAAAGCTGATATCATGCACTCGGTGACACAAAGTGTGTTCCCACTCTGAACAAGTGCATATCACAATACTCTGTTGAAAACTCGTTTCGGACGTGCTTTTACAGTTAAAATGACAAATATGATGAAAATGTGTTGAAAGCTCGAAAACATGAAAATCCCTGCTTAGAAAGGTGTTACAAGTCACATATGCTCGAATGCTCTCATTTCGCTCAAAATCAATGTTCCTTGCCAAACGTTTACTTTATGCTCGGAAAAGGCGTTTGAAAACGGCTCAATGCGCTCCTGCGCTAGGAAAGCTGTTTTCATGCACTCGGTGACACAAAGTGTGTTTTCCCAATCTGAACAAGTGCATATGAACAAGGTAATGAACAAGGTCCAACAAAAAGAAACTTGGAAAGTTTGAGTATTTGGGATCAACTTGCATCTAGGTTATGAGGAAATGTCATTGCTCTTTGAGGAAAGTGTCACTTTGTGTGCATCTTTGAGTTGTAATCTTATTCCTGATTACCCATATTGTGATACTACGGTGAAAAACTCGTTTCAGACGTGCTTTTACAGTTAAAATGACAAATATGATGCTAATGTGTTGAAAGCTCGAAAACATGAAAATCCATGCTTAGACCGATGTTACAGGTCACATAATGCTCTCATTTCGCTCAAAATCAATGGTCCTTGTCAAACGTTTGCTTTATGCTCTGAAAAAGGCGTAGGAAAACACACTGAATGCGCTCCTGCGCTGGGTAAAACTGTTTTCATGCACTCGGTGACACAAAGTGTGTTTTCCCAATCTGAACAAGTGCATATCACATTACTCTGTTGAAAACTCGTTTCAGACGTGCTTTTACAGTTAAAATGAGAAATATGATGAAAAGGTGTTGAAAGCTCGAAAACATCAAAATCCATGCTTAGAAAGTTGTTACGTGTCACATGTGCTCGAATGCACTCAATTCGCTCAAAATCAATGTTCCTTGTCCAACGTTTGCTTTATGCGCTGAAAAGGCGTTAGAAACAGACTGAAGGCGCTCCTATGCTAGGAAAGCTGTTTTCATGCACTCGGTGACACAAAGTGTGTTTTCCCAATCTGAACAAGTGCATATCACAATACTCTGTTGAAAACTCGTTTCAGACGTGCTTTTACAGTTAAAATGACAAATATGATGCAAATGTGTTGAAAGCTCGAAAACATGAAAATTCCCTGCTTAGAAAGGTGTTACAAGTCACAAATGCTCGAATGCTCTCATTTCGCTCAAAATCAATGTTCCTTGCCAAACGTTTACTTTATGCTCGGAAAAGGCGTTTGAAAACGGCTCAATGCGCTCCTGCGCTAGGAAAGCTGTTTTCATGCACTCGGTGACACAAAGTGTGTTTTTCCCCAATCTGAACAAGTGCATATGAACAAGGTATGAACAAGGTCCAACAAAAAGAAACTTGGAAAGTTTGAGTATTTGGGATCAACTTGCATCTAGGTTATGAGAAATGTCATTGCTCTTTGAGGAAAGTGTCACTTTGTGTGCATCTTTGAGTTGTAATCTTATTCCTGATTACCCATATTGTGATACTACGGTGAAAACTCGTTTCAGACGTGCGTTTACAGTTAAAATGACAAATATGATGAAAATGTGTTGAAAGCTCGAAAACATGAAAATCCATGCTTAGACCGATGTTCCAGGTCACATAATGCTCTCATTTCGCTCAAAATCAGTGGTCCTTGTCAAACGTTTGCTTTATGCTCTGAAAAGGCGTTAGAAACAGACTGAAGGCGCTCCTATGCTAGGAAAGCTGTTTTCATGCACTCGGTGACACAAAGTGTGTTTTCCCAATCTGAACAAGTGCATATATCACAATACTATGTTGAAAACTCGTTTCAGACGTGCTTTTACAGTTAAAATGACAAATATGATGCAAATGTGTTGAAAGCTCGAAAACATGAAAATCCCTGCTTAGAAAGGTGTTACAAGTCACATATGCTCGATGCTCTCATTTCGCTCAAAATCAATGTTCCTTGCCCAAACGTTTACTTTATGCTCGGAAAAGGCGTTTGAAAACGGGCTCAATGCGCTCCTGCGCTAGGAAAGCTGATTTCATGCACTCGGTGACACAAAGTGTGTTCCCACTCTGAACAAGTGCATATCACAATACTCTGTTGAAAACTCGTTTCGGACGTGCTTTTACAGTTAAATGACAAATATGATGAAAATGTGTTGAAAGCTCGAAACATGAAAATCCCTGCTTAGAAAGGTGTTACAAGTCACATATGCTCGAATGCTCTCATTTCGCTCAAAATCAATGTTCCTTGCCAAACGTTTACTTTATGCTCGGAAAAGGCGTTTGAAAACGGCTCAATGCGCTCCTGCGCTAGGAAAGCTGTTTTCATGCACTCGGTGACACAAAGTGTGTTTTCCCAATCTGAACAAGTGCATATGAACAAGGTATGAACAAGGTCCAACAAAAAGAAACTTGGAAAGTTTGAGTATTTGGGATCAACTTGCATCTAGGTTATGAGAATGTCATTGCTCTTGAGGAAAGTGTCACTTTGTGTGCATCTTTGAGTTGTAATCTTATTCTGATTACCCATATTGTGATACTACGGTGAAAACTCGTTTCAGACGTGCTTTTACAGTTAAAATGACAAATATGATGAAAATGTGTTGAAAGCTCGAAAACATGAAAATCCATGCTTAGACGATGTACAGGTCACATAATGCTCTCATTTCGCTCAAAATCAATGGTCCTTGTTAAACGTTTGCTTTATGCTCTGAAAAGCGTAGGAAACAGACTGAATGCGCTCCTGCGCTGGTAAAACTGTTTTCATGCACTCGGTGACAGAAAGTGTGTTTTTCCCAATCTGAACAAGTGCATATCACATTACTCTGTTGAAAACTCGTTTCAGACGTGCTTTTACAGTTAAAATGACAAATATGATGAAAATGTGTTGAAAGCTCGAAAACATGAAAATCCATGCTATAGACCGATGTTACAGGTCACATAATGCTCTCATTTCGCTCAAAATCAATGGTCCTTGTCAAACGTTTGCTTTATGCTCTGAAAAGGCGTAGGAAACAGACTGAATGCGCTCCTGCGCTGGGTAAAACTGTTTTCATGCACTCGGTGACAGAAAGTGTGTTTTCCCAATCTGAACAAGTGCATATCACATTACTCTGTTGAAAACTCGTTTCAGACGTGCTTTTACAGTTAAAATGACAAATATGATGCAAATGTGTTGAAAGCTCGAAAACATGAAAATCCATGCTTAGACCGATGTTACAGGTCACATAATGCTCTCATTTCGCTCAAAATCAATGGTCCTTGTCAAACGTTTGCTTTATGCTCTGAAAAGGCGTAGGAAACAGACTGAATGCGCTCCTGCGCTGGTAAAACTGTTTTCATGCACTCGGTGACACAAAGTGTGTTTTCCCAATTCTGAACAAGTGCATATCACATTACTCTGTTGAAAACTCGTTTCAGACGTGCTTTTACAGTTAAAATGAGAAATATGATGAAAAGGTGTTGAAAGCTACGAAAACATCAAAATCCATGCTTAGAAAGTTGTTACGTGTCACATGTGCTCGAATGCACTCAATTCGCTCAAAATCAATGTTCCTTGTCCAACGTTTGCTTTATGCGCTGAAAAGGCGTTAGAAACAGACTGAAGGCGCTCCTATGCTAGGAAAGCTGTTTTCATGCACTCGGTGACACAAAGTGTGTTTTCCCAATCTGAACAAGTGCATATCACAATACTCTGTTGAAAACTCGTTTCAGACGTGCTTTTACAGTTAAAATGACAAATATGATGCAAATGTGTTGAAAGCTCGAAAACATGAAAATCCCTGCTTAGAAAGGTGTTACAAGTCACAAATGCTCGAATGCTCTCATTTCGCTCAAAATCAATGTTCCTTGCCAAACGTTTACTTTATGCTCGGAAAAGGCGTTTGAAAACGGCTCAATGCGCTCCTGCGCTAGGAAAGCTGTTTTCATGCACTCGGTGACACAAAGTGTGTTTTCCCAATCTGAACAAGTGCATATGAACAAGGTATGAACAAGGTCCAACAAAAAGAAACTTGGAAAGTTTGAGTATTTGGGATCAACTTGCATCTAGGTTATGAGAAATGTCATTGCTCTTTGAGGAAAGTGTCACTTTGTGTGCATCTTTGAGTTGTAATCTTATTCCTGATTACCCATATTGTGATACTACGGTGAAAACTCGTTTCAGACGTGCTTTTACAGTTAAAATGACAAATATGATGAAAATGTGTTGAAAGCTCGAAAACATGAAAATCCATGCTTAGACCGATGTTACAGGTCACATAATGCTCTCATTTCGCTCAAAATCAATGGTCCTTGTCAAACGTTTGCTTTATGCTCTGAAAAGGCGTAGGAAACAGACTGAATGCGCTCCTGCGCTGGTAAAACTGTTTTCATGCACTCGGTGACAGAAAGTGTGTTTTCCCAATCTGAACAAGTGCATATCACATTACTCTGTTGAAAACTCGTTTCAGACGTGCTTTTACAGTTAAAATGACAAATATGATGCAAATGTGTTGAAAGCTCGAAAACATGAAAATCCATGCTTAGACCGATGTTACAGGTCACATAATGCTCTCATTTCGCTCAAAATCAATGGTCCTTGTCAAACGTTTACTTTATGCTCGGAAAAGGCGTTTGAAAACGGCTCAATGCGCTCCTGCGCTAGGAAAGCTGATTTCATGCACTCGGTGACACAAAGTGTGTTCCCACTCTGAACAAGTGCATATCACAATACTCTGTTGAAAACTCGTTTCGGACGTGCTTTTACAGTTAAAATGACAAATATGATGAAAATGTGTTGAAAGCTCGAAAACATGAAAATCCCTGCTTAGAAAGGTGTTACAAGTCACATATGCTCGAATGCTCTCATTTCGCTCAAAATCAATGTTCCTTGCCAAACGTTTACTTTATGCTCGGAAAAGGCGTTTGAAAACGGCTCAATGCGCTCCTGCGCTAGGAAAGCTGTTTTCATGCACTCGGTGACACAAAGTGTGTTTTCCCAATCTGAACAAGTGCATATGAACAAGGTATGAACAAGGTCCAACAAAAAGAAACTTGGAAAGTTTGAGTATTTGGGATCAACTTGCATCTAGGTTATGAGAAATGTCATTGCTCTTTGAGGAAAGTGTCACTTTGTGTGCATCTTTGAGTTGTAATCTTATTCCTGATTACCCATATTGTGATACTACGGTGAAAACTCGTTTCAGACGTGCTTTTACAGTTAAAATGACAAATATGATGAAAATGTGTTGAAAGCTCGAAAACATGAAAATCCATGCTTAGACCGATGTTACAGGTCACATAATGCTCTCATTTCGCTCAAAATCAATGGTCCTTGTCAAACGTTTGCTTTATGCTCTGAAAAGGCGTAGGAAACAGACTGAATGCGCTCCTGCGCTGGTAAAACTGTTTTCATGCACTCGGTGACAGAAAGTGTGTTTTCCCAATCTGAACAAGTGCATATCACATAACTCTGTTGAAAACTCGTTTCAGACGTGCTTTTACAGTTAAAATGACAAATATGATGCAAATGTGTTGAAAGCTCGAAAACATGAAAATCCATGCTTAGACCGATGTTACAGGTCACATAATGCTCTCATTTCGCTCAAAATCAATGGTCCTTGTCAAACGTTTGCTTTATGCTCTGAAAAGGCGTAGGAAACAGACTGAATGCGCTCCTGCGCTGGTAAAA
Source organism: Neoarius graeffei (assembly GCF_027579695.1). Lineage (NCBI taxonomy): Eukaryota > Metazoa > Chordata > Actinopteri > Siluriformes > Ariidae > Neoarius > Neoarius graeffei. The sequence goes on along the minus strand of NC_083576.1, from coordinate 28,612,091 downwards.
CTGTTTTCATGCACTCGGTGACACAAAGTGTGTTTTCCCAATCTGAACAAGTGCATATCACATTACTCTGTTGAAAACTCGTTTCAGACGTGCTTTTACAGTTAAAATGAGAAATATGATGAAAAGGTGTTGAAAGCTCGAAAACATCAAAATCCATGCTTAGAAAGTTGTTACGTGTCACATGTGCTCGAATGCACTCAATTCGCTCAAAATCAATGTTCCTTGTCCAACGTTTGCTTTATGCGCTGAAAAGGCGTTAGAAACAGACTGAAGGCGCTCCTATGCTAGGAAAGCTGTTTTCATGCACTCGGTGACACAAAGTGTGTTTTCCCAATCTGAACAAGTGCATATCACAATACTCTGTTGAAAACTCGTTTCAGACGTGCTTTTACAGTTAAAATGACAAATATGATGCAAATGTGTTGAAAGCTCGAAAACATGAAAATCCCTGCTTAGAAAGGTGTTACAAGTCACAAATGCTCGAATGCTCTCATTTCGCTCAAAATCAATGTTCCTTGCCAAACGTTTACTTTATGCTCGGAAAAGGCGTTTGAAAACGGCTCAATGCGCTCCTGCGCTAGGAAAGCTGTTTTCATGCACTCGGTGACACAAAGTGTGTTTTCCCAATCTGAACAAGTGCATATGAACAAGGTATGAACAAGGTCCAACAAAAAGAAACTTGGAAAGTTTGAGTATTTGGGATCAACTTGCATCTAGGTTATGAGAAATGTCATTGCTCTTTGAGGAAAGTGTCACTTTGTGTGCATCTTTGAGTTGTAATCTTATTCCTGATTACCCATATTGTGATACTACGGTGAAAACTCGTTTCAGACGTGCTTTTACAGTTAAAATGACAAATATGATGCAAATGTGTTGAAAGCTCGAAAACATGAAAATCCATGCTTAGACCGATGTTACAGGTCACATAATGCTCTCATTTCGCTCAAAATCAATGGTCCTTGTCAAACGTTTGCTTTATGCTCTGAAAAGGCGTAGGAAACAGACTGAATGCGCTCCTGCGCTGGTAAAACTGTTTTCATGCACTCGGTGACAGAAAGTGTGTTTTCCCAATCTGAACAAGTGCATATCACATTACTCTGTTGAAAACTCGTTTCAGACGTGCTTTTACAGTTAAAATGACAAATATGATGCAAATGTGTTGAAAGCTCGAAAACATGAAAATCCATGCTTAGACCGATGTTACAGGTCACATAATGCTCTCATTTCGCTCAAAATCAATGGTCCTTGTCAAACGTTTACTTTATGCTCGGAAAAGGCGTTTGAAAACGGCTCAATGCGCTCCTGCGCTAGGAAAGCTGATTTCATGCACTCGGTGACACAAAGTGTGTTCCCACTCTGAACAAGTGCATATCACAATACTCTGTTGAAAACTCGTTTCGGACGTGCTTTTACAGTTAAAATGACAAATATGATGAAAATGTGTTGAAAGCTCGAAAACATGAAAATCCCTGCTTAGAAAGGTGTTACAAGTCACAAATGCTCGAATGCTCTCATTTCGCTCAAAATCAATGTTCCTTGCCAAACGTTTACTTTATGCTCGGAAAAGGCGTTTGAAAACGGCTCAATGCGCTCCTGCGCTAGGAAAGCTGTTTTCATGCACTCGGTGACACAAAGTGTGTTTTCCCAATCTGAACAAGTGCATATGAACAAGGTATGAACAAGGTCCAACAAAAAGAAACTTGGAAAGTTTGAGTATTTGGGATCAACTTGCATCTAGGTTATGAGAAATGTCATTGCTCTTTGAGGAAAGTGTCACTTTGTGTGCATCTTTGAGTTGTAATCTTATTCCTGATTACCCATATTGTGATACTACGGTGAAAACTCGTTTCAGACGTGCTTTTACAGTTAAAATGACAAATATGATGAAAATGTGTTGAAAGCTCGAAAACATGAAAATCCATGCTTAGACCGATGTTACAGGTCACATAATGCTCTCATTTCGCTCAAAATCAATGGTCCTTGTCAAACGTTTGCTTTATGCTCTGAAAAGGCGTAGGAAACAGACTGAATGCGCTCCTGCGCTGGTAAAACTGTTTTCATGCACTCGGTGACAGAAAGTGTGTTTTCCCAATCTGAACAAGTGCATATCACATTACTCTGTTGAAAACTCGTTTCAGACGTGCTTTTACAGTTAAAATGACAAATATGATGCAAATGTGTTGAAAGCTCGAAAACATGAAAATCCATGCTTAGACCGATGTTACAGGTCACATAATGCTCTCATTTCGCTCAAAATCAATGGTCCTTGTCAAACGTTTGCTTTATGCTCTGAAAAGGCGTAGGAAACAGACTGAATGCGCTCCTGCGCTGGTAAAACTGTTTTCATGCACTCGGTGACACAAAGTGTGTTTTCCCAATCTGAACAAGTGCATATCACATTACTCTGTTGAAAACTCGTTTCAGACGTGCTTTTACAGTTAAAATGAGAAATATGATGAAAAGGTGTTGAAAGCTCGAAAACATCAAAATCCATGCTTAGAAAGTTGTTACGTGTCACATGTGCTCGAATGCACTCAATTCGCTCAAAATCAATGTTCCTTGTCCAACGTTTGCTTTATGCGCTGAAAAGGCGTTAGAAACAGACTGAAGGCGCTCCTATGCTAGGAAAGCTGTTTTCATGCACTCGGTGACACAAAGTGTGTTTTCCCAATCTGAACAAGTGCATATCACAATACTCTGTTGAAAACTCGTTTCAGACGTGCTTTTACAGTTAAAATGACAAATATGATGCAAATGTGTTGAAAGCTCGAAAACATGAAAATCCCTGCTTAGAAAGGTGTTACAAGTCACAAATGCTCGAATGCTCTCATTTCGCTCAAAATCAATGTTCCTTGCCAAACGTTTACTTTATGCTCGGAAAAGGCGTTTGAAAACGGCTCAATGCGCTCCTGCGCTAGGAAAGCTGTTTTCATGCACTCGGTGACACAAAGTGTGTTTTCCCAATCTGAACAAGTGCATATGAACAAGGTATGAACAAGGTCCAACAAAAAGAAACTTGGAAAGTTTGAGTATTTGGGATCAACTTGCATCTAGGTTATGAGAAATGTCATTGCTCTTTGAGGAAAGTGTCACTTTGTGTGCATCTTTGAGTTGTAATCTTATTCCTGATTACCCATATTGTGATACTACGGTGAAAACTCGTTTCAGACGTGCTTTTACAGTTAAAATGACAAATATGATGAAAATGTGTTGAAAGCTCGAAAACATGAAAATCCATGCTTAGACCGATGTTACAGGTCACATAATGCTCTCATTTCGCTCAAAATCAATGGTCCTTGTCAAACGTTTGCTTTATGCTCTGAAAAGGCGTAGGAAACAGACTGAATGCGCTCCTGCGCTGGTAAAACTGTTTTCATGCACTCGGTGACAGAAAGTGTGTTTTCCCAATCTGAACAAGTGCATATCACATTACTCTGTTGAAAACTCGTTTCAGACGTGCTTTTACAGTTAAAATGACAAATATGATGCAAATGTGTTGAAAGCTCGAAAACATGAAAATCCATGCTTAGACCGATGTTACAGGTCACATAATGCTCTCATTTCGCTCAAAATCAATGGTCCTTGTCAAACGTTTACTTTATGCTCGGAAAAGGCGTTTGAAAACGGCTCAATGCGCTCCTGCGCTAGGAAAGCTGATTTCATGCACTCGGTGACACAAAGTGTGTTCCCACTCTGAACAAGTGCATATCACAATACTCTGTTGAAAACTCGTTTCGGACGTGCTTTTACAGTTAAAATGACAAATATGATGAAAATGTGTTGAAAGCTCGAAAACATGAAAATCCCTGCTTAGAAAGGTGTTACAAGTCACATATGCTCGAATGCTCTCATTTCGCTCAAAATCAATGTTCCTTGCCAAACGTTTACTTTATGCTCGGAAAAGGCGTTTGAAAACGGCTCAATGCGCTCCTGCGCTAGGAAAGCTGTTTTCATGCACTCGGTGACACAAAGTGTGTTTTCCCAATCTGAACAAGTGCATATGAACAAGGTATGAACAAGGTCCAACAAAAAGAAACTTGGAAAGTTTGAGTATTTGGGATCAACTTGCATCTAGGTTATGAGAAATGTCATTGCTCTTTGAGGAAAGTGTCACTTTGTGTGCATCTTTGAGTTGTAATCTTATTCCTGATTACCCATATTGTGATACTACGGTGAAAACTCGTTTCAGACGTGCGTTTACAGTTAAAATGACAAATATGATGAAAATGTGTTGAAAGCTCGAAAACATGAAAATCCATGCTTAGACCGATGTTACAGGTCACATAATGCTCTCATTTCGCTCAAAATCAATGGTCCTTGTCAAACGTTTGCTTTATGCTCTGAAAAGGCGTTAGAAACAGACTGAAGGCGCTCCTATGCTAGGAAAGCTGTTTTCATGCACTCGGTGACACAAAGTGTGTTTTCCCAATCTGAACAAGTGCATATATCACAATACTATGTTGAAAACTCGTTTCAGACGTGCTTTTACAGTTAAAATGACAAATATGATGCAAATGTGTTGAAAGCTCGAAAACATGAAAATCCCTGCTTAGAAAGGTGTTACAAGTCACATATGCTCGAATGCTCTCATTTCGCTCAAACTCAATGTTCCTTGCCAAACGTTTACTTTATGCTCGGAAAAGGCGTTTGAAAACGGCTCAATGCGCTCCTGCGCTAGGAAAGCTGTTTTCATGCACTCGGTGACACAAAGTGTGTTTTCCCAATCTGAACAAGTGCATATGAACAAGGTATGAACAAGGTCCAACAAAAAGAAACTTGGAAAGTTTGAGTATTTGGGATCAACTTGCATCTAGGTTATGAGAAATGTCATTGCTCTTTGAGGAAAGTGTCACTTTGTGTGCATCTTTGAGTTGTAATCTTATTCCTGATTACCCATATTGTGATACTACGGTGAAAACTCGTTTCAGACGTGCGTTTACAGTTAAAATGACAAATATGATGAAAATATGTTGAAAGCTCGAAAACATGAAAATCCATGCTTAGACCGATGTTACAGGTCACATAATGCTCTCATTTCGCTCAAAATCAATGGTCCTTGTCAAACGTTTGCTTTATGCTCTGAAAAGGCGTTAGAAACAGACTGAAGGCGCTCCTATGCTAGGAAAGCTGTTTTCATGCACTCGGTGACACAAAGTGTGTTTTCCCAATCTGAACAAGTGCATATATCACAATACTATGTTGAAAACTCGTTTCAGACGTGCTTTTACAGTTAAAATGACAAATATGATGCAAATGTGTTGAAAGCTCGAAAACATGAAAATCCATGCTTAGACCGATGTTACAGGTCACATAATGCTCTCATTTCGCTCAAAATCAATGGTCCTTGTCAAACGTTTGCTTTATGCTCTGAAAAGGCGTAGGAAACAGACTGAATGCGCTCCTGCGCTGGTAAAACTGTTTTCATGCACTCGGTGACAGAAAGTGTGTTTTCCCAATCTGAACAAGTGCATATCACATTACTCTGTTGAAAACTCGTTTCAGACGTGCTTTTACAGTTAAAATGACAAATATGATGCAAATGTGTTGAAAGCTCGAAAACATGAAAATCCATGCTTAGACCGATGTTACAGGTCACATAATGCTCTCATTTCGCTCAAAATCAATGGTCCTTGTCAAACGTTTGCTTTATGCTCTGAAAAGGCGTAGGAAACAGACTGAATGCGCTCCTGCGCTGGTAAAACTGTTTTCATGCACTCGGTGACACAAAGTGTGTTTTCCCAATCTGAACAAGTGCATATCACATTACTCTGTTGAAAACTCGTTTCAGACGTGCTTTTACAGTTAAAATGAGAAATATGATGAAAAGGTGTTGAAAGCTCGAAAACATCAAAATCCATGCTTAGAAAGTTGTTACGTGTCACATGTGCTCGAATGCACTCAATTCGCTCAAAATCAATGTTCCTTGTCCAACGTTTGCTTTATGCGCTGAAAAGGCGTTAGAAACAGACTGAAGGCGCTCCTATGCTAGGAAAGCTGTTTTCATGCACTCGGTGACACAAAGTGTGTTTTCCCAATCTGAACAAGTGCATATCACAATACTCTGTTGAAAACTCGTTTCAGACGTGCTTTTACAGTTAAAATGACAAATATGATGCAAATGTGTTGAAAGCTCGAAAACATGAAAATCCCTGCTTAGAAAGGTGTTACAAGTCACAAATGCTCGAATGCTCTCATTTCGCTCAAAATCAATGTTCCTTGCCAAACGTTTACTTTATGCTCGGAAAAGGCGTTTGAAAACGGCTCAATGCGCTCCTGCGCTAGGAAAGCTGTTTTCATGCACTCGGTGACACAAAGTGTGTTTTCCCAATCTGAACAAGTGCATATGAACAAGGTATGAACAAGGTCCAACAAAAAGAAACTTGGAAAGTTTGAGTATTTGGGATCAACTTGCATCTAGGTTATGAGAAATGTCATTGCTCTTTGAGGAAAGTGTCACTTTGTGTGCATCTTTGAGTTGTAATCTTATTCCTGATTACCCATATTGTGATACTACGGTGAAAACTCGTTTCAGACGTGCTTTTACAGTTAAAATGACAAATATGATGAAAATGTGTTGAAAGCTCGAAAACATGAAAATCCATGCTTAGACCGATGTTACAGGTCACATAATGCTCTCATTTCGCTCAAAATCAATGGTCCTTGTCAAACGTTTGCTTTATGCTCTGAAAAGGCGTAGGAAACAGACTGAATGCGCTCCTGCGCTGGTAAAACTGTTTTCATGCACTCGGTGACAGAAAGTGTGTTTTCCCAATCTGAACAAGTGCATATCACATTACTCTGTTGAAAACTCGTTTCAGACGTGCTTTTACAGTTAAAATGACAAATATGATGCAAATGTGTTGAAAGCTCGAAAACATGAAAATCCATGCTTAGACCGATGTTACAGGTCACATAATGCTCTCATTTCGCTCAAAATCAATGGTCCTTGTCAAACGTTTACTTTATGCTCGGAAAAGGCGTTTGAAAACGGCTCAATGCGCTCCTGCGCTAGGAAAGCTGATTTCATGCACTCGGTGACACAAAGTGTGTTCCCACTCTGAACAAGTGCATATCACAATACTCTGTTGAAAACTCGTTTCGGACGTGCTTTTACAGTTAAAATGACAAATATGATGAAAATGTGTTGAAAGCTCGAAAACATGAAAATCCCTGCTTAGAAAGGTGTTACAAGTCACAAATGCTCGAATGCTCTCATTTCGCTCAAAATCAATGTTCCTTGCCAAACGTTTACTTTATGCTCGGAAAAGGCGTTTGAAAACGGCTCAATGCGCTCCTGCGCTAGGAAAGCTGTTTTCATGCACTCGGTGACACAAAGTGTGTTTTCCCAATCTGAACAAGTGCATATGAACAAGGTATGAACAAGGTCCAACAAAAAGAAACTTGGAAAGTTTGAGTATTTGGGATCAACTTGCATCTAGGTTATGAGAAATGTCATTGCTCTTTGAGGAAAGTGTCACTTTGTGTGCATCTTTGAGTTGTAATCTTATTCCTGATTACCCATATTGTGATACTACGGTGAAAACTCGTTTCAGACGTGCTTTTACAGTTAAAATGACAAATATGATGAAAATGTGTTGAAAGCTCGAAAACATGAAAATCCATGCTTAGACCGATGTTACAGGTCACATAATGCTCTCATTTCGCTCAAAATCAATGGTCCTTGTCAAACGTTTGCTTTATGCTCTGAAAAGGCGTAGGAAACAGACTGAATGCGCTCCTGCGCTGGTAAAACTGTTTTCATGCACTCGGTGACAGAAAGTGTGTTTTCCCAATCTGAACAAGTGCATATCACATTACTCTGTTGAAAACTCGTTTCAGACGTGCTTTTACAGTTAAAATGACAAATATGATGCAAATGTGTTGAAAGCTCGAAAACATGAAAATCCATGCTTAGACCGATGTTACAGGTCACATAATGCTCTCATTTCGCTCAAAATCAATGGTCCTTGTCAAACGTTTGCTTTATGCTCTGAAAAGGCGTAGGAAACAGACTGAATGCGCTCCTGCGCTGGTAAAACTGTTTTCATGCACTCGGTGACACAAAGTGTGTTTTCCCAATCTGAACAAGTGCATATCACATTACTCTGTTGAAAACTCGTTTCAGACGTGCTTTTACAGTTAAAATGAGAAATATGATGAAAAGGTGTTGAAAGCTCGAAAACATCAAAATCCATGCTTAGAAAGTTGTTACGTGTCACATGTGCTCGAATGCACTCAATTCGCTCAAAATCAATGTTCCTTGTCCAACGTTTGCTTTATGCGCTGAAAAGGCGTTAGAAACAGACTGAAGGCGCTCCTATGCTAGGAAAGCTGTTTTCATGCACTCGGTGACACAAAGTGTGTTTTCCCAATCTGAACAAGTGCATATCACAATACTCTGTTGAAAACTCGTTTCAGACGTGCTTTTACAGTTAAAATGACAAATATGATGCAAATGTGTTGAAAGCTCGAAAACATGAAAATCCCTGCTTAGAAAGGTGTTACAAGTCACAAATGCTCGAATGCTCTCATTTCGCTCAAAATCAATGTTCCTTGCCAAACGTTTACTTTATGCTCGGAAAAGGCGTTTGAAAACGGCTCAATGCGCTCCTGCGCTAGGAAAGCTGTTTTCATGCACTCGGTGACACAAAGTGTGTTTTCCCAATCTGAACAAGTGCATATGAACAAGGTATGAACAAGGTCCAACAAAAAGAAACTTGGAAAGTTTGAGTATTTGGGATCAACTTGCATCTAGGTTATGAGAAATGTCATTGCTCTTTGAGGAAAGTGTCACTTTGTGTGCATCTTTGAGTTGTAATCTTATTCCTGATTACCCATATTGTGATACTACGGTGAAAACTCGTTTCAGACGTGCTTTTACAGTTAAAATGACAAATATGATGAAAATGTGTTGAAAGCTCGAAAACATGAAAATCCATGCTTAGACCGATGTTACAGGTCACATAATGCTCTCATTTCGCTCAAAATCAATGGTCCTTGTCAAACGTTTGCTTTATGCTCTGAAAAGGCGTAGGAAACAGACTGAATGCGCTCCTGCGCTGGTAAAACTGTTTTCATGCACTCGGTGACAGAAAGTGTGTTTTCCCAATCTGAACAAGTGCATATCACATTACTCTGTTGAAAACTCGTTTCAGACGTGCTTTTACAGTTAAAATGACAAATATGATGCAAATGTGTTGAAAGCTCGAAAACATGAAAATCCATGCTTAGACCGATGTTACAGGTCACATAATGCTCTCATTTCGCTCAAAATCAATGGTCCTTGTCAAACGTTTACTTTATGCTCGGAAAAGGCGTTTGAAAACGGCTCAATGCGCTCCTGCGCTAGGAAAGCTGATTTCATGCACTCGGTGACACAAAGTGTGTTCCCACTCTGAACAAGTGCATATCACAATACTCTGTTGAAAACTCGTTTCGGACGTGCTTTTACAGTTAAAATGACAAATATGATGAAAATGTGTTGAAAGCTCGAAAACATGAAAATCCCTGCTTAGAAAGGTGTTACAAGTCACATATGCTCGAATGCTCTCATTTCGCTCAAAATCAATGTTCCTTGCCAAACGTTTACTTTATGCTCGGAAAAGGCGTTTGAAAACGGCTCAATGCGCTCCTGCGCTAGGAAAGCTGTTTTCATGCACTCGGTGACACAAAGTGTGTTTTCCCAATCTGAACAAGTGCATATGAACAAGGTATGAACAAGGTCCAACAAAAAGAAACTTGGAAAGTTTGAGTATTTGGGATCAACTTGCATCTAGGTTATGAGAAATGTCATTGCTCTTTGAGGAAAGTGTCACTTTGTGTGCATCTTTGAGTTGTAATCTTATTCCTGATTACCCATATTGTGATACTACGGTGAAAACTCGTTTCAGACGTGCGTTTACAGTTAAAATGACAAATATGATGAAAATGTGTTGAAAGCTCGAAAACATGAAAATCCATGCTTAGACCGATGTTACAGGTCACATAATGCTCTCATTTCGCTCAAAATCAATGGTCCTTGTCAAACGTTTGCTTTATGCTCTGAAAAGGCGTTAGAAACAGACTGAAGGCGCTCCTATGCTAGGAAAGCTGTTTTCATGCACTCGGTGACACAAAGTGTGTTTTCCCAATCTGAACAAGTGCATATATCACAATACTATGTTGAAAACTCGTTTCAGACGTGCTTTTACAGTTAAAATGACAAATATGATGCAAATGTGTTGAAAGCTCGAAAACATGAAAATCCCTGCTTAGAAAGGTGTTACAAGTCACATATGCTCGAATGCTCTCATTTCGCTCAAACTCAATGTTCCTTGCCAAACGTTTACTTTATGCTCGGAAAAGGCGTTTGAAAACGGCTCAATGCGCTCCTGCGCTAGGAAAGCTGTTTTCATGCACTCGGTGACACAAAGTGTGTTTTCCCAATCTGAACAAGTGCATATGAACAAGGTATGAACAAGGTCCAACAAAAAGAAACTTGGAAAGTTTGAGTATTTGGGATCAACTTGCATCTAGGTTATGAGAAATGTCATTGCTCTTTGAGGAAAGTGTCACTTTGTGTGCATCTTTGAGTTGTAATCTTATTCCTGATTACCCATATTGTGATACTACGGTGAAAACTCGTTTCAGACGTGCGTTTACAGTTAAAATGACAAATATGATGAAAATATGTTGAAAGCTCGAAAACATGAAAATCCATGCTTAGACCGATGTTACAGGTCACATAATGCTCTCATTTCGCTCAAAATCAATGGTCCTTGTCAAACGTTTGCTTTATGCTCTGAAAAGGCGTTAGAAACAGACTGAAGGCGCTCCTATGCTAGGAAAGCTGTTTTCATGCACTCGGTGACACAAAGTGTGTTTTCCCAATCTGAACAAGTGCATATATCACAATACTATGTTGAAAACTCGTTTCAGACGTGCTTTTACAGTTAAAATGACAAATATGATGCAAATGTGTTGAAAGCTCGAAAACATGAAAATCCATGCTTAGACCGATGTTACAGGTCACATAATGCTCTCATTTCGCTCAAAATCAATGGTCCTTGTCAAACGTTTGCTTTATGCTCTGAAAAGGCGTAGGAAACAGACTGAATGCGCTCCTGCGCTGGTAAAACTGTTTTCATGCACTCGGTGACAGAAAGTGTGTTTTCCCAATCTGAACAAGTGCATATCACATTACTCTGTTGAAAACTCGTTTCAGACGTGCTTTTACAGTTAAAATGACAAATATGATGAAAATGTGTTGAAAGCTCGAAAACATGAAAATCCATGCTTAGACCGATGTTACAGGTCACATAATGCTCTCATTTCGCTCAAAATCAATGGTCCTTGTCAAACGTTTGCTTTATGCTCTGAAAAGGCGTAGGAAACAGACTGAATGCGCTCCTGCGCTGGTAAAACTGTTTTCATGCACTCGGTGACAGAAAGTGTGTTTTCCCAATCTGAACAAGTGCATATCACATTACTCTGTTGAAAACTCGTTTCAGACGTGCTTTTACAGTTAAAATGACAAATATGATGCAAATGTGTTGAAAGCTCGAAAACATGAAAATCCATGCTTAGACCGATGTTACAGGTCACATAATGCTCTCATTTCGCTCAAAATCAATGGTCCTTGTCAAACGTTTGCTTTATGCTCTGAAAAGGCGTAGGAAACAGACTGAATGCGCTCCTGCGCTGGTAAAACTGTTTTCATGCACTCGGTGACACAAAGTGTGTTTTCCCAATCTGAACAAGTGCATATCACATTACTCTGTTGAAAACTCGTTTCAGACGTGCTTTTACAGTTAAAATGAGAAATATGATGAAAAGGTGTTGAAAGCTCGAAAACATCAAAATCCATGCTTAGAAAGTTGTTACGTGTCACATGTGCTCGAATGCACTCAATTCGCTCAAAATCAATGTTCCTTGTCCAACGTTTGCTTTATGCGATGAAAAGGCGTTAGAAACAGACTGAAGGCGCTCCTATGCTAGGAAAGCTGTTTTCATGCACTCGGTGACACAAAGTGTGTTTTCCCAATCTGAACAAGTGCATATCACAATACTCTGTTGAAAACTCGTTTCAGACGTGCTTTTACAGTTAAAATGACAAATATGATGCAAATGTGTTGAAAGCTCGAAAACATGAAAATCCCTGCTTAGAAAGGTGTTACAAGTCACAAATGCTCGAATGCTCTCATTTCGCTCAAAATCAATGTTCCTTGCCAAACGTTTACTTTATGCTCGGAAAAGGCGTTTGAAAACGGCTCAATGCGCTCCTGCGCTAGGAAAGCTGTTTTCATGCACTCGGTGACACAAAGTGTGTTTTCCCAATCTGAACAAGTGCATATGAACAAGGTATGAACAAGGTCCAACAAAAAGAAACTTGGAAAGTTTGAGTATTTGGGATCAACTTGCATCTAGGTTATGAGAAATGTCATTGCTCTTTGAGGAAAGTGTCACTTTGTGTGCATCTTTGAGTTGTAATCTTATTCCTGATTACCCATATTGTGATACTACGGTGAAAACTCGTTTCAGACGTGCTTTTACAGTTAAAATGACAAATATGATGAAAATGTGTTGAAAGCTCGAAAACATGAAAATCCATGCTTAGACCGATGTTACAGGTCACATAATGCTCTCATTTCGCTCAAAATCAATGGTCCTTGTCAAACGTTTGCTTTATGCTCTGAAAAGGCGTAGGAAACAGACTGAATGCGCTCCTGCGCTGGTAAAACTGTTTTCATGCACTCGGTGACAGAAAGTGTGTTTTCCCAATCTGAACAAGTGCATATCACATTACTCTGTTGAAAACTCGTTTCAGACGTGCTTTTACAGTTAAAATGACAAATATGATGCAAATGTGTTGAAAGCTCGAAAACATGAAAATCCATGCTTAGACCGATGTTACAGGTCACATAATGCTCTCATTTCGCTCAAAATCAATGGTCCTTGTCAAACGTTTACTTTATGCTCGGAAAAGGCGTTTGAAAACGGCTCAATGCGCTCCTGCGCTAGGAAAGCTGATTTCATGCACTCGGTGACACAAAGTGTGTTCCCACTCTGAACAAGTGCATATCACAATACTCTGTTGAAAACTCGTTTCGGACGTGCTTTTACAGTTAAAATGACAAATATGATGAAAATGTGTTGAAAGCTCGAAAACATGAAAATCCCTGCTTAGAAAGGTGTTACAAGTCACATATGCTCGAATGCTCTCATTTCGCTCAAAATCAATGTTCCTTGCCAAACGTTTACTTTATGCTCGGAAAAGGCGTTTGAAAACGGCTCAATGCGCTCCTGCGCTAGGAAAGCTGTTTTCATGCACTCGGTGACACAAAGTGTGTTTTCCCAATCTGAACAAGTGCATATGAACAAGGTATGAACAAGGTCCAACAAAAAGAAACTTGGAAAGTTTGAGTATTTGGGATCAACTTGCATCTAGGTTATGAGAAATGTCATTGCTCTTTGAGGAAAGTGTCACTTTGTGTGCATCTTTGAGTTGTAATCTTATTCCTGATTACCCATATTGTGATACTACGGTGAAAACTCGTTTCAGACGTGCTTTTACAGTTAAAATGACAAATATGATGAAAATGTGTTGAAAGCTCGAAAACATGAAAATCCATGCTTAGACCGATGTTACAGGTCACATAATGCTCTCATTTCGCTCAAAATCAATGGTCCTTGTCAAACGTTTGCTTTATGCTCTGAAAAGGCGTAGGAAACAGACTGAATGCGCTCCTGCGCTGGTAAAACTGTTTTCATGCACTCGGTGACAGAAAGTGTGTTTTCCCAATCTGAACAAGTGCATATCACATAACTCTGTTGAAAACTCGTTTCAGACGTGCTTTTACAGTTAAAATGACAAATATGATGCAAATGTGTTGAAAGCTCGAAAACATGAAAATCCATGCTTAGACCGATGTTACAGGTCACATAATGCTCTCATTTCGCTCAAAATCAATGGTCCTTGTCAAACGTTTGCTTTATGCTCTGAAAAGGCGTAGGAAACAGACTGAATGCGCTCCTGCGCTGGTAAAACTGTTTTCATGCACTCGGTGACACAAAGTGTGTTTTCCCAATCTGAACAAGTGCATATCACATTACTCTGTTGAAAACTCGTTTCAGACGTGCTTTTACAGTTAAAATGAGAAATATGATGAAAAGGTGTTGAAAGCTCGAAAACATCAAAATCCATGCTTAGAAAGTTGTTACGTGTCACATGTGCTCGAATGCACTCAATTCGCTCAAAATCAATGTTCCTTGTCCAACGTTTGCTTTATGCGCTGAAAAGGCGTTAGAAACAGACTGAAGGCGCTCCTATGCTAGGAAAGCTGTTTTCATGCACTCGGTGACACAAAGTGTGTTTTCCCAATCTGAACAAGTGCATATCACAATACTCTGTTGAAAACTCGTTTCAGACGTGCTTTTACAGTTAAAATGACAAATATGATGCAAATGTGTTGAAAGCTCGAAAACATGAAAATCCCTGCTTAGAAAGGTGTTACAAGTCACAAATGCTCGAATGCTCTCATTTCGCTCAAAATCAATGTTCCTTGCCAAACGTTTACTTTATGCTCGGAAAAGGCGTTTGAAAACGGCTCAATGCGCTCCTGCGCTAGGAAAGCTGTTTTCATGCACTCGGTGACACAAAGTGTGTTTTCCCAATCTGAACAAGTGCATATGAACAAGGTATGAACAAGGTCCAACAAAAAGAAACTTGGAAAGTTTGAGTATTTGGGATCAACTTGCATCTAGGTTATGAGAAATGTCATTGCTCTTTGAGGAAAGTGTCACTTTGTGTGCATCTTTGAGTTGTAATCTTATTCCTGATTACCCATATTGTGATACTACGGTGAAAACTCGTTTCAGACGTGCTTTTACAGTTAAAATGACAAATATGATGAAAATGTGTTGAAAGCTCGAAAACATGAAAATCCATGCTTAGACCGATGTTACAGGTCACATAATGCTCTCATTTCGCTCAAAATCAATGGTCCTTGTCAAACGTTTGCTTTATGCTCTGAAAAGGCGTAGGAAACAGACTGAATGCGCTCCTGCGCTGGTAAAACTGTTTTCATGCACTCGGTGACAGAAAGTGTGTTTTCCCAATCTGAACAAGTGCATATCACATTACTCTGTTGAAAACTCGTTTCAGACGTGCTTTTACAGTTAAAATGACAAATATGATGCAAATGTGTTGAAAGCTCGAAAACATGAAAATCCATGCTTAGACCGATGTTACAGGTCACATAATGCTCTCATTTCGCTCAAAATCAATGGTCCTTGTCAAACGTTTACTTTATGCTCGGAAAAGGCGTTTGAAAACGGCTCAATGCGCTCCTGCGCTAGGAAAGCTGATTTCATGCACTCGGTGACACAAAGTGTGTTCCCACTCTGAACAAGTGCATATCACAATACTCTGTTGAAAACTCGTTTCGGACGTGCTTTTACAGTTAAAATGACAAATATGATGAAAATGTGTTGAAAGCTCGAAAACATGAAAATCCCTGCTTAGAAAGGTGTTACAAGTCACAAATGCTCGAATGCTCTCATTTCGCTCAAAATCAATGTTCCTTGCCAAACGTTTACTTTATGCTCGGAAAAGGCGTTTGAAAACGGCTCAATGCGCTCCTGCGCTAGGAAAGCTGTTTTCATGCACTCGGTGACACAAAGTGTGTTTTCCCAATCTGAACAAGTGCATATGAACAAGGTATGAACAAGGTCCAACAAAAAGAAACTTGGAAAGTTTGAGTATTTGGGATCAACTTGCATCTAGGTTATGAGAAATGTCATTGCTCTTTGAGGAAAGTGTCACTTTGTGTGCATCTTTGAGTTGTAATCTTATTCCTGATTACCCATATTGTGATACTACGGTGAAAACTCGTTTCAGACGTGCTTTTACAGTTAAAATGACAAATATGATGAAAATGTGTTGAAAGCTCGAAAACATGAAAATCCATGCTTAGACCGATGTTACAGGTCACATAATGCTCTCATTTCGCTCAAAATCAATGGTCCTTGTCAAACGTTTGCTTTATGCTCTGAAAAGGCGTAGGAAACAGACTGAATGCGCTCCTGCGCTGGTAAAACTGTTTTCATGCACTCGGTGACAGAAAGTGTGTTTTCCCAATCTGAACAAGTGCATATCACATTACTCTGTTGAAAACTCGTTTCAGACGTGCTTTTACAGTTAAAATGACAAATATGATGCAAATGTGTTGAAAGCTCGAAAACATGAAAATCCATGCTTAGACCGATGTTACAGGTCACATAATGCTCTCATTTCGCTCAAAATCAATGGTCCTTGTCAAACGTTTGCTTTATGCTCTGAAAAGGCGTAGGAAACAGACTGAATGCGCTCCTGCGCTGGTAAAACTGTTTTCATGCACTCGGTGACACAAAGTGTGTTTTCCCAATCTGAACAAGTGCATATCACATTACTCTGTTGAAAACTCGTTTCAGACGTGCTTTTACAGTTAAAATGAGAAATATGATGAAAAGGTGTTGAAAGCTCGAAAACATCAAAATCCATGCTTAGAAAGTTGTTACGTGTCACATGTGCTCGAATGCACTCAATTCGCTCAAAATCAATGTTCCTTGTCCAACGTTTGCTTTATGCGCTGAAAAGGCGTTAGAAACAGACTGAAGGCGCTCCTATGCTAGGAAAGCTGTTTTCATGCACTCGGTGACACAAAGTGTGTTTTCCCAATCTGAACAAGTGCATATCACAATACTCTGTTGAAAACTCGTTTCAGACGTGCTTTTACAGTTAAAATGACAAATATGATGCAAATGTGTTGAAAGCTCGAAAACATGAAAATCCCTGCTTAGAAAGGTGTTACAAGTCACAAATGCTCGAATGCTCTCATTTCGCTCAAAATCAATGTTCCTTGCCAAACGTTTACTTTATGCTCGGAAAAGGCGTTTGAAAACGGCTCAATGCGCTCCTGCGCTAGGAAAGCTGTTTTCATGCACTCGGTGACACAAAGTGTGTTTTCCCAATCTGAACAAGTGCATATGAACAAGGTATGAACAAGGTCCAACAAAAAGAAACTTGGAAAGTTTGAGTATTTGGGATCAACTTGCATCTAGGTTATGAGAAATGTCATTGCTCTTTGAGGAAAGTGTCACTTTGTGTGCATCTTTGAGTTGTAATCTTATTCCTGATTACCCATATTGTGATACTACGGTGAAAACTCGTTTCAGACGTGCTTTTACAGTTAAAATGACAAATATGATGAAAATGTGTTGAAAGCTCGAAAACATGAAAATCCATGCTTAGACCGATGTTACAGGTCACATAATGCTCTCATTTCGCTCAAAATCAATGGTCCTTGTCAAACGTTTGCTTTATGCTCTGAAAAGGCGTAGGAAACAGACTGAATGCGCTCCTGCGCTGGTAAAACTGTTTTCATGCACTCGGTGACAGAAAGTGTGTTTTCCCAATCTGAACAAGTGCATATCACATTACTCTGTTGAAAACTCGTTTCAGACGTGCTTTTACAGTTAAAATGACAAATATGATGCAAATGTGTTGAAAGCTCGAAAACATGAAAATCCATGCTTAGACCGATGTTACAGGTCACATAATGCTCTCATTTCGCTCAAAATCAATGGTCCTTGTCAAACGTTTACTTTATGCTCGGAAAAGGCGTTTGAAAACGGCTCAATGCGCTCCTGCGCTAGGAAAGCTGATTTCATGCACTCGGTGACACAAAGTGTGTTCCCACTCTGAACAAGTGCATATCACAATACTCTGTTGAAAACTCGTTTCGGACGTGCTTTTACAGTTAAAATGACAAATATGATGAAAATGTGTTGAAAGCTCGAAAACATGAAAATCCCTGCTTAGAAAGGTGTTACAAGTCACATATGCTCGAATGCTCTCATTTCGCTCAAAATCAATGTTCCTTGCCAAACGTTTACTTTATGCTCGGAAAAGGCGTTTGAAAACGGCTCAATGCGCTCCTGCGCTAGGAAAGCTGTTTTCATGCACTCGGTGACACAAAGTGTGTTTTCCCAATCTGAACAAGTGCATATGAACAAGGTATGTACAAGGTCCAACAAAAAGAAACTTGGAAAGTTTGAGTATTTGGGATCAACTTGCATCTAGGTTATGAGAAATGTCATTGCTCTTTGAGGAAAGTGTCACTTTGTGTGCATCTTTGAGTTGTAATCTTATTCCTGATTACCCATATTGTGATACTACGGTGAAAACTCGTTTCAGACGTGCGTTTACAGTTAAAATGACAAATATGATGAAAATGTGTTGAAAGCTCGAAAACATGAAAATCCATGCTTAGACCGATGTTACAGGTCACATAATGCTCTCATTTCGCTCAAAATCAATGGTCCTTGTCAAACGTTTGCTTTATGCTCTGAAAAGGCGTTAGAAACAGACTGAAGGCGCTCCTATGCTAGGAAAGCTGTTTTCATGCACTCGGTGACACAAAGTGTGTTTTCCCAATCTGAACAAGTGCATATATCACAATACTATGTTGAAAACTCGTTTCAGACGTGCTTTTACAGTTAAAATGACAAATATGATGCAAATGTGTTGAAAGCTCGAAAACATGAAAATCCCTGCTTAGAAAGGTGTTACAAGTCACATATGCTCGAATGCTCTCATTTCGCTCAAACTCAATGTTCCTTGCCAAACGTTTACTTTATGCTCGGAAAAGGCGTTTGAAAACGGCTCAATGCGCTCCTGCGCTAGGAAAGCTGTTTTCATGCACTCGGTGACACAAAGTGTGTTTTCCCAATCTGAACAAGTGCATATGAACAAGGTATGAACAAGGTCCAACAAAAAGAAACTTGGAAAGTTTGAGTATTTGGGATCAACTTGCATCTAGGTTATGAGAAATGTCATTGCTCTTTGAGGAAAGTGTCACTTTGTGTGCATCTTTGAGTTGTAATCTTATTCCTGATTACCCATATTGTGATACTACGGTGAAAACTCGTTTCAGACGTGCGTTTACAGTTAAAATGACAAATATGATGAAAATATGTTGAAAGCTCGAAAACATGAAAATCCATGCTTAGACCGATGTTACAGGTCACATAATGCTCTCATTTCGCTCAAAATCAATGGTCCTTGTCAAACGTTTGCTTTATGCTCTGAAAAGGCGTTAGAAACAGACTGAAGGCGCTCCTATGCTAGGAAAGCTGTTTTCATGCACTCGGTGACACAAAGTGTGTTTTCCCAATCTGAACAAGTGCATATATCACAATACTATGTTGAAAACTCGTTTCAGACGTGCTTTTACAGTTAAAATGACAAATATGATGCAAATGTGTTGAAAGCTCGAAAACATGAAAATCCATGCTTAGACCGATGTTACAGGTCACATAATGCTCTCATTTCGCTCAAAATCAATGGTCCTTGTCAAACGTTTGCTTTATGCTCTGAAAAGGCGTAGGAAACAGACTGAATGCGCTCCTGCGCTGGTAAAACTGTTTTCATGCACTCGGTGACACAAAGTGTGTTTTCCCAATCTGAACAAGTGCATATCACATTACTCTGTTGAAAACTCGTTTCAGACGTGCTTTTACAGTTAAAATGAGAAATATGATGAAAAGGTGTTGAAAGCTCGAAAACATCAAAATCCATGCTTAGAAAGTTGTTACGTGTCACATGTGCTCGAATGCACTCAATTCGCTCAAAATCAATGTTCCTTGTCCAACGTTTGCTTTATGCGCTGAAAAGGCGTTAGAAACAGACTGAAGGCGCTCCTATGCTAGGAAAGCTGTTTTCATGCACTCGGTGACACAAAGTGTGTTTTCCCAATCTGAACAAGTGCATATCACAATACTCTGTTGAAAACTCGTTTCAGACGTGCTTTTACAGTTAAAATGACAAATATGATGCAAATGTGTTGAAAGCTCGAAAACATGAAAATCCCTGCTTAGAAAGGTGTTACAAGTCACAAATGCTCGAATGCTCTCATTTCGCTCAAAATCAATGTTCCTTGCCAAACGTTTACTTTATGCTCGGAAAAGGCGTTTGAAAACGGCTCAATGCGCTCCTGCGCTAGGAAAGCTGTTTTCATGCACTCGGTGACACAAAGTGTGTTTTCCCAATCTGAACAAGTGCATATGAACAAGGTATGAACAAGGTCCAACAAAAAGAAACTTGGAAAGTTTGAGTATTTGGGATCAACTTGCATCTAGGTTATGAGAAATGTCATTGCTCTTTGAGGAAAGTGTCACTTTGTGTGCATCTTTGAGTTGTAATCTTATTCCTGATTACCCATATTGTGATACTACGGTGAAAACTCGTTTCAGACGTGCGTTTACAGTTAAAATGACAAATATGATGAAAATGTGTTGAAAGCTCGAAAACATGAAAATCCATGCTTAGACCGATGTTACAGGTCACATAATGCTCTCATTTCGCTCAAAATCAGTGGTCCTTGTCAAACGTTTGCTTTATGCTCTGAAAAGGCGTTAGAAACAGACTGAAGGCGCTCCTATGCTAGGAAAGCTGTTTTCATGCACTCGGTGACACAAAGTGTGTTTTCCCAATCTGAACAAGTGCATATATCACAATACTATGTTGAAAACTCGTTTCAGACGTGCTTTTACAGTTAAAATGACAAATATGATGCAAATGTGTTGAAAGCTCGAAAACATGAAAATCCCTGCTTAGAAAGGTCTTACAAGTCACATATGCTCGAATGCTCTCATTTCGCTCAAAATCAATGTTCCTTGCCAAACGTTTACTTTATGCTCGGAAAAGGCGTTTGAAAACGGCTCAATGCGCTCCTGCGCTAGGAAAGCTGATTTCATGCACTCGGTGACACAAAGTGTGTTCCCACTCTGAACAAGTGCATATCACAATACTCTGTTGAAAACTCGTTTCGGACGTGCTTTTACAGTTAAAATGACAAATATGATGAAAATGTGTTGAAAGCTCGAAAACATGAAAATCCCTGCTTAGAAAGGTGTTACAAGTCACATATGCTCGAATGCTCTCATTTCGCTCAAAATCAATGTTCCTTGCCAAACGTTTACTTTATGCTCGGAAAAGGCGTTTGAAAACGGCTCAATGCGCTCCTGCGCTAGGAAAGCTGTTTTCATGCACTCGGTGACACAAAGTGTGTTTTCCCAATCTGAACAAGTGCATATGAACAAGGTATGAACAAGGTCCAACAAAAAGAAACTTGGAAAGTTTGAGTATTTGGGATCAACTTGCATCTAGGTTATGAGAAATGTCATTGCTCTTTGAGGAAAGTGTCACTTTGTGTGCATCTTTGAGTTGTAATCTTATTCCTGATTACCCATATTGTGATACTACGGTGAAAACTCGTTTCAGACGTGCTTTTACAGTTAAAATGACAAATATGATGAAAATGTGTTGAAAGCTCGAAAACATGAAAATCCATGCTTAGACCGATGTTACAGGTCACATAATGCTCTCATTTCGCTCAAAATCAATGGTCCTTGTTAAACGTTTGCTTTATGCTCTGAAAAGGCGTAGGAAACAGACTGAATGCGCTCCTGCGCTGGTAAAACTGTTTTCATGCACTCGGTGACAGAAAGTGTGTTTTCCCAATCTGAACAAGTGCATATCACATTACTCTGTTGAAAACTCGTTTCAGACGTGCTTTTACAGTTAAAATGACAAATATGATGAAAATGTGTTGAAAGCTCGAAAACATGAAAATCCATGCTTAGACCGATGTTACAGGTCACATAATGCTCTGATTTCGCTCAAAATCAATGGTCCTTGTCAAACGTTTGCTTTATGCTCTGAAAAGGCGTAGGAAACAGACTGAATGCGCTCCTGCGCTGGTAAAACTGTTTTCATGCACTCGGTGACAGAAAGTGTGTTTTCCCAATCTGAACAAGTGCATATCACATTACTCTGTTGAAAACTCGTTTCAGACGTGCTTTTACAGTTAAAATGACAAATATGATGCAAATGTGTTGAAAGCTCGAAAACATGAAAATCCATGCTTAGACCGATGTTACAGGTCACATAATGCTCTCATTTCGCTCAAAATCAATGGTCCTTGTCAAACGTTTGCTTTATGCTCTGAAAAGGCGTAGGAAACAGACTGAATGCGCTCCTGCGCTGGTAAAACTGTTTTCATGCACTCGGTGACACAAAGTGTGTTTTCCCAATCTGAACAAGTGCATATCACATTACTCTGTTGAAAACTCGTTTCAGACGTGCTTTTACAGTTAAAATGAGAAATATGATGAAAAGGTGTTGAAAGCTCGAAAACATGAAAATCCATGCTTAGACCGATGTTACAGGTCACATAATGCTCTCATTTCGCTCAAAATCAATGGTCCTTGTCAAACGTTTGCTTTATGCTCTGAAAAGGCGTAGGAAACAGACTGAATGCGCTCCTGCGCTGGTAAAACTGTTTTCATGCACTCGGTGACAGAAAGTGTGTTTTCCCAATCTGAACAAGTGCATATCACATTACTCTGTTGAAAACTCGTTTCAGACGTGCTTTTACAGTTAAAATGACAAATATGATGCAAATGTGTTGAAAGCTCGAAAACATGAAAATCCATGCTTAGACCGATGTTACAGGTCACATAATGCTCTCATTTCGCTCAAAATCAATGGTCCTTGTCAAACGTTTACTTTATGCTCGGAAAAGGCGTTTGAAAACGGCTCAATGCGCTCCTGCGCTAGGAAAGCTGATTTCATGCACTCGGTGACACAAAGTGTGTTCCCACTCTGAACAAGTGCATATCACAATACTCTGTTGAAAACTCGTTTCGGACGTGCTTTTACAGTTAAAATGACAAATATGATGAAAATGTGTTGAAAGCTCGAAAACATGAAAATCCCTGCTTAGAAAGGTGTTACAAGTCACATATGCTCGAATGCTCTCATTTCGCTCAAAATCAATGTTCCTTGCCAAACGTTTACTTTATGCTCGGAAAAGGCGTTTGAAAACGGCTCAATGCGCTCCTGCGCTAGGAAAGCTGTTTTCATGCACTCGGTGACACAAAGTGTGTTTTCCCAATCTGAACAAGTGCATATGAACAAGGTATGAACAAGGTCCAACAAAAAGAAACTTGGAAAGTTTGAGTATTTGGGATCAACTTGCATCTAGGTTATGAGAAATGTCATTGCTCTTTGAGGAAAGTGTCACTTTGTGTGCATCTTTGAGTTGTAATCTTATTCCTGATTACCCATATTGTGATACTACGGTGAAAACTCGTTTCAGACGTGCTTTTACAGTTAAAATGACAAATATGATGAAAATGTGTTGAAAGCTCGAAAACATGAAAATCCATGCTTAGACCGATGTTACAGGTCACATAATGCTCTCATTTCGCTCAAAATCAATGGTCCTTGTCAAACGTTTGCTTTATGCTCTGAAAAGGCGTTAGAAACAGACTGAAGGCGCTCCTATGCTAGGAAAGCTGTTTTCATGCACTCGGTGACACAAAGTGTGTTTTCCCAATCTGAACAAGTGCATATATCACAATACTATGTTGAAAACTCGTTTCAGACGTGCTTTTACAGTTAAAATGACAAATATGATGCAAATGTGTTGAAAGCTCGAAAACATGAAAATCCATGCTTAGACCGATGTTACAGGTCACATAATGCTCTCATTTCGCTCAAAATCAATGGTCCTTGTCAAACGTTTGCTTTATGCTCTGAAAAGGCGTAGGAAACAGACTGAATGCGCTCCTGCGCTGGTAAAACTGTTTTCATGCACTCGGTGACACAAAGTGTGTTTTCCCAATCTGAACAAGTGCATATCACATTACTCTGTTGAAAACTCGTTTCAGACGTGCTTTTACAGTTAAAATGAGAAATATGATGAAAAGGTGTTGAAAGCTCGAAAACATCAAAATCCATGCTTAGAAAGTTGTTACGTGTCACATGTGCTCGAATGCACTCAATTCGCTCAAAATCAATGTTCCTTGTCAAACGTTTGCTTTATGCTCTGAAAAGGCGTAGGAAACAGACTGAATGCGCTCCTGCGCTGGTAAAACTGTTTTCATGCACTCGGTGACAGAAAGTGTGTTTTCCCAATCTGAACAAGTGCATATCACATTACTCTGTTGAAAACTCGTTTCAGACGTGCTTTTACAGTTAAAATGACAAATATGATGCAAATGTGTTGAAAGCTCGAAAACATGAAAATCCATGCTTAGACCGATGTTACAGGTCACATAATGCTCTCATTTCGCTCAAAATCAATGGTCCTTGTCAAACGTTTACTTTATGCTCGGAAAAGGCGTTTGAAAACGGCTCAATGCGCTCCTGCGCTAGGAAAGCTGATTTCATGCACTCGGTGACACAAAGTGTGTTCCCACTCTGAACAAGTGCATATCACAATACTCTGTTGAAAACTCGTTTCAGACGTGCTTTTACAGTTAAAATGACAAATATGATGCAAATGTGTTGAAAGCTCGAAAACATGAAAATCCATGCTTAGACCGATGTTACAGGTCACATAATGCTCTCATTTCGCTCAAAATCAATGGTCCTTGTCAAACGTTTACTTTATGCTCGGAAAAGGCGTTTGAAAACGGCTCAATGCGCTCCTGCGCTAGGAAAGCTGTTTTCATGCACTCGGTGACACAAAGTGTGTTTTCCCAATCTGAACAAGTGCATATGAACAAGGTATGAACAAGGTCCAACAAAAAGAAACTTGGAAAGTTTGAGTATTTGGGATCAACTTGCATCTAGGTTATGAGAAATGTCATTGCTCTTTGAGGAAAGTGTCACTTTGTGTGCATCTTTGAGTTGTAATCTTATTCCTGATTACCCATATTGTGATACTACGGTGAAAACTCGTTTCAGACGTGCTTTTACAGTTAAAATGACAAATATGATGAAAATGTGTTGAAAGCTCGAAAACATGAAAATCCATGCTTAGACCGATGTTACAGGTCACATAATGCTCTCATTTCGCTCAAAATCAATGGTCCTTGTCAAACGTTTGATTTATGCTCTGAAAAGGCGTAGGAAACAGACTGAATGCGCTCCTGCGCTGGTAAAACTGTTTTCATGCACTCGGTGACACAAAGTGTGTTTTCCCAATCTGAACAAGTGCATATCACATTACTCTGTTGAAAACTCGTTTCAGACGTGCTTTTACAGTTAAAATGAGAAATATGATGAAAAGGTGTTGAAAGCTCGAAAACATCAAAATCCATGCTTAGAAAGGTGTTACAAGTCACATATGCTCGAATGCTCTCATTTCGCTCAAAATCAATGTTCCTTGCCAAACGTTTACTTTATGCTCGGAAAAGGCGTTTGAAAACGGCTCAATGCGCTCCTGCGCTAGGAAAGCTGATTTCATGCACTCGGTGACACAAAGTGTGTTCCCACTCTGAGCAAGTGCATATCACAATACTCTGTTGAAAACTCGTTTCGGACGTGCTTTTACAGTTAAAATGACAAATATGATGCAAATGTGTTGAAAGCTCGAAAACATGAAAATCCCTGCTTAGAAAGGTGTTACAAGTCACATATGCTCGAATGCTCTCATTTCGCTCAAAATCAATGTTCCTTGCCAAACGTTTACTTTATGCTCGGAAAAGGCGTTTGAAAACGGCTCAATGCGCTCCTGCGCTAGGAAAGCTGTTTTCATGCACTCGGTGACACAAAGTGTGTTTTCCCAATCTGAACAAGTGCATATGAACAAGGTTTGAACAAGGTCCAACAAAAAGAAACTTGGAAAGTTTGAGTATTTGGGATCAACTTGCATCTAGGTTATGAGAAATGTCATTGCTCTTTGAGGAAAGTGTCACTTTGTGTGCATCTTTGAGTTGTAATCTTATTCCTGATTACCCATATTGTGATACTACGGTGAAAACTCGTTTCAGACGTGCGTTTACAGTTAAAATGACAAATTTGATGAAAATGTGTTGAAAGCTCGAAAACATGAAAATCCCTGCTTAGAAAGGTGTTACAAGTCACATATGCTCGAATGCTCTCATTTCGCTCAAAATCAATGTTCCTTGCCAAACGTTTACTTTATGCTCGGAAAAGGCGTTTGAAAACGGCTCAATGCGCTCCTGCGCTAAGAAAGCTGATTTCATGCACTCGGTGACACAAAGTGTGTTCCCACTCTGAACAAGTGCATATCACAATACTCTGTTGAAAACTCGTTTCGGACGTGCTTTTACAGTTAAAATGACAAATATGATGAAAATGTGTTGAAAGCTCGAAAACATGAAAATCCCTGCTTAGAAAGGTGTTACAAGTCACATATGCTCGAATGCTCTCATTTCGCTCAAAATCAATGTTCCTTGCCAAACGTTTACTTTATGCTCGGAAAAGGCGTTTGAAAACGGCTCAATGCGCTCCTGCGCTAGGAAAGCTGTTTTCATGCACTCGGTGACACAAAGTGTGTTTTCCCAATCTGAACAAGTGCATATGAACAAGGTATGAACAAGGTCCAACAAAAAGAAACTTGGAAAGTTTGAGTATTTGGGATCAACTTGCATCTAGGTTATGAGAAATGTCATTGCTCTTTGAGGAAAGTGTCACTTTGTGTGCATCTTTGAGTTGTAATCTTATTCCTGATTACCCATATTGTGATACTACGGTGAAAACTCGTTTCAGACGTGCTTTTACAGTTAAAATGACAAATATGATGAAAATGTGTTGAAAGCTCGAAAACATGAAAATCCATGCTTAGACCGATGTTACAGGTCACATAATGCTCTCATTTCGCTCAAAATCAATGGTCCTTGTCAAACGTTTGCTTTATGCTCTGAAAAGGCGTAGGAAACAGACTGAATGCGCTCCTGCGCTGGTAAAACTGTTTTCATGCACTCGGTGACACAAAGTGTGTTTTCCCAATCTGAACAAGTGCATATCACATTACTCTGTTGAAAACTCGTTTCAGACGTGCTTTTACAGTAAAAATGAGAAATATGATGAAAAGGTGTTGAAAGCTCGAAAACATCAAAATCCATGCTTAGAAAGTTGTTACGTGTCACATGTGCTCGAATGCACTCAATTCGCTCAAAATCAATGTTCCTTGTCCAACGTTTGCTTTATGCACTGAAAAGGCGTTAGAAACAGACTGAAGGCGCTCCTATGGTAGGAAAGCTGTTTTCATGCACTCGGTGACACAAAGTGTGTTTTCCCAATCTGAACAAGTGCATATCACAATACTCTGTTGAAAACTCGTTTCAGACGTGCTTTTACAGTTAAAATGACAAATATGATGCAAATGTGTTGAAAGCTCGAAAACATGAAAATCCCTGCTTAGAAAGGTGTTACAAGTCACAAATGCTCGAATGCTCTCATTTCGCTCAAAATCAATGTTCCTTGCCAAACGTTTCCTTTATGCTCGGATAAGGCGTTTGAAAACGGCTCAATGCGCTCCTGAGCTAGGAAAGCTGTTTTCATGCACTCGGTGACACAAAGTGTGTTTTCCCAATCTGAACAAGTGCATATGAACAAGGTATGAACAAGGTCCAACAAAAAGAAACTTGGAAAGTTTGAGTATTTGGGATCAACTTGCATCTAGGTTATGAGAAATGTCATTGCTCTTTGAGGAAAGTGTCACTTTGTGTGCATCTTTGAGTTGTAATCTTATTCCTGATTACCCATATTGTGATACTACGGTGAAAACTCGTTTCAGACGTGCTTTTACAGTTAAAATGACAAATATGATGAAAATGTGTTGAAAGCTCGAAAACATGAAAATCCATGCTTAGACCGATGTTACAGGTCACATAATGCTCTCATTTCGCTCAAAATCAATGGTCCTTGTCAAACGTTTGCTTTATGCTCTGAAAAGGCGTAGGAAACAGACTGAATGCGCTCCTGCGCTGGTAAAACTGTTTTCATGCACTCGGTGACAGAAAGTGTGTTTTCCCAATCTGAACAAGTGCATATCACATTACTCTGTTGAAAACTCGTTTCAGACGTGCTTTTACAGTTAAAATGACAAATATGATGCAAATGTGTTGAAAGCTCGAAAACATGAAAATCCATGCTTAGACCGATGTTACAGGTCACATAATGCTCTCATTTCGCTCAAAATCAATGGTCCTTGTCAAACGTTTACTTTATGCTCGGAAAAGGCGTTTGAAAACGGCTCAATGCGCTCCTGCGCTAGGAAAGCTGATTTCATGCACTCGGTGACACAAAGTGTGTTCCCACTCTGAACAAGTGCATATCACAATACTCTGTTGAAAACTCGTTTCGGACGTGCTTTTACAGTTAAAATGACAAATATGATGAAAATGTGTTGAAAGCTCGAAAACATGAAAATCCCTGCTTAGAAAGGTGTTACAAGTCACATATGCTCAAATGCTCTCATTTCGCTCAAAATCAATGTTCCTTGCCAAACGTTTACTTTATGCTCGGAAAAGGCGTTTGAAAACGGCTCAATGCGCTCCTGCGCTAGGAAAGCTGTTTTCATGCACTCGGTGACACAAAGTGTGTTTTCCCAATCTGAACAAGTGCATATGAACAAGGTATGAACAAGGTCCAACAAAAAGAAACTTGGAAAGTTTGAGTATTTGGGATCAACTTGCATCTAGGTTATGAGAAATGTCATTGCTCTTTGAGGAAAGTGTCACTTTGTGTGCATCTTTGAGTTGTAATCTTATTCCTGATTACCCATATTGTGATACTACGGTGAAAACTCGTTTCAGACGTGCTTTTACAGTTAAAATGACAAATATGATGAAAATGTGTTGAAAGCTCGAAAACATGAAAATCCATGTTACAGGTCACATAATGCTCTCATTTCGCTCAAAATCAATGGTCCTTGTCAAACGTTTGATTTATGCTCTGAAAAGGCGTAGGAAACAGACTGAATGCGCTCCTGCGCTGGTAAAACTGTTTTCATGCACTCGGTGACACAAAGTGTGTTTTCCCAATCTGAACAAGTGCATATCACATTACTCTGTTGAAAACTCGTTTCAGACGTGCTTTTACAGTTAAAATGAGAAATATGATGAAAAGGTGTTGAAAGCTCGAAAACATGAAAATCCCTGCTTAGAAAGGTGTTACAAGTCACATATGCTCGAATGCTCTCATTTCGCTCAAAATCAATGTTCCTTGCCAAACGTTTACTTTATGCTCGGAAAAGGCGTTTGAAAACGGCTCAATGCGCTCCTGCGCTAGGAAAGCTGATTTCATGCACTCGGTGACACAAAGTGTGTTCCCACTCTGAACAAGTGCATATCACAATACTCTGTTGAAAACTCGTTTCGGACGTGCTTTTACAGTTAAAATGACAAATATGATGAAAATGTGTTGAAAGCTCGAAAACATGAAAATCCCTGCTTAGAAAGGTGTTACAAGTCACATATGCTCGAATGCTCTCATTTCGCTCAAAATCAATGTTCCTTGCCAAACGTTTACTTTATGCTCGGAAAAGGCGTTTGAAAACGGCTCAATGCGCTCCTGCGCTAGGAAAGCTGTTTTCATGCACTCGGTGACACAAAGTGTGTTTTCCCAATCTGAACAAGTGCATATGAACAAGGTATGAACAAGGTCCAACAAAAAGAAACTTGGAAAGTTTGAGTATTTGGGATCAACTTGCATCTAGGTTATGAGAAATGTCATTGCTCTTTGAGGAAAGTGTCACTTTGTGTGCATCTTTGAGTTGTAATCTTATTCCTGATTACCCATATTGTGATACTACGGTGAAAACTCGTTTCAGACGTGCTTTTACAGTTAAAATGACAAATATGATGAAAATGTGTTGAAAGCTCGAAAACATGAAAATCCATGCTTAGACCGATGTTACAGGTCACATAATGCTCTCATTTCGCTCAAAATCAATGGTCCTTGTCAAACGTTTGCTTTATGCTCTGAAAAGGCGTAGGAAACAGACTGAATGCGCTCCTGCGCTGGTAAAACTGTTTTCATGCACTCGGTGACAGAAAGTGTGTTTTCCCAATCTGAACAAGTGCATATCACATTACTCTGTTGAAAACTCGTTTCAGACGTGCTTTTACAGTTAAAATGACAAATATGATGCAAATGTGTTGAAAGCTCGAAAACATGAAAATCCATGCTTAGACCGATGTTACAGGTCACATAATGCTCTCATTTCGCTCAAAATCAATGGTCCTTGTCAAACGTTTACTTTATGCTCGGAAAAGGCGTTTGAAAACGGCTCAATGCGCTCCTGCGCTAGGAAAGCTGATTTCATGCACTCGGTGACACAAAGTGTGTTCCCACTCTGAACAAGTGCATATCACAATACTCTGTTGAAAACTCGTTTCGGACGTGCTTTTACAGTTAAAATGACAAATATGATGAAAATGTGTTGAAAGCTCGAAAACATGAAAATCCCTGCTTAGAAAGGTGTTACAAGTCACATATGCTCAAATGCTCTCATTTCGCTCAAAATCAATGTTCCTTGCCAAACGTTTACTTTATGCTCGGAAAAGGCGTTTGAAAACGGCTCAATGCGCTCCTGCGCTAGGAAAGCTGTTTTCATGCACTCGGTGACACAAAGTGTGTTTTCCCAATCTGAACAAGTGCATATGAACAAGGTATGAACAAGGTCCAACAAAAAGAAACTTGGAAAGTTTGAGTATTTGGGATCAACTTGCATCTAGGTTATGAGAAATGTCATTGCTCTTTGAGGAAAGTGTCACTTTGTGTGCATCTTTGAGTTGTAATCTTATTCCTGATTACCCATATTGTGATACTACGGTGAAAACTCGTTTCAGACGTGCTTTTACAGTTAAAATGACAAATATGATGAAAATGTGTTGAAAGCTCGAAAACATGAAAATCCATGTTACAGGTCACATAATGCTCTCATTTCGCTCAAAATCAATGGTCCTTGTCAAACGTTTGATTTATGCTCTGAAAAGGCGTAGGAAACAGACTGAATGCGCTCCTGCGCTGGTAAAACTGTTTTCATGCACTCGGTGACACAAAGTGTGTTTTCCCAATCTGAACAAGTGCATATCACATTACTCTGTTGAAAACTCGTTTCAGACGTGCTTTTACAGTTAAAATGAGAAATATGATGAAAAGGTGTTGAAAGCTCGAAAACATGAAAATCCCTGCTTAGAAAGGTGTTACAAGTCACATATGCTCGAATGCTCTCATTTCGCTCAAAATCAATGTTCCTTGCCAAACGTTTACTTTATGCTCGGAAAAGGCGTTTGAAAACGGCTCAATGCGCTCCTGCGCTAGGAAAGCTGATTTCATGCACTCGGTGACACAAAGTGTGTTCCCACTCTGAACAAGTGCATATCACAATACTCTGTTGAAAACTCGTTTCGGACGTGCTTTTACAGTTAAAATGACAAATATGATGAAAATGTGTTGAAAGCTCGAAAACATGAAAATCCCTGCTTAGAAAGGTGTTACAAGTCACATATGCTCGAATGCTCTCATTTCGCTCAAAATCAATGTTCCTTGCCAAACGTTTACTTTATGCTCGGAAAAGGCGTTTGAAAACGGCTCAATGCGCTCCTGCGCTAGGAAAGCTGTTTTCATGCACTCGGTGACACAAAGTGTGTTTTCCCAATCTGAACAAGTGCATATGAACAAGGTATGAACAAGGTCCAACAAAAAGAAACTTGGAAAGTTTGAGTATTTGGGATCAACTTGCATCTAGGTTATGAGAAATGTCATTGCTCTTTGAGGAAAGTGTCACTTTGTGTGCATCTTTGAGTTGTAATCTTATTCCTGATTACCCATATTGTGATACTACGGTGAAAACTCGTTTCAGACGTGCTTTTACAGTTAAAATGACAAATATGATGAAAATGTGTTGAAAGCTCGAAAACATGAAAATCCATGTTACAGGTCACATAATGCTCTCATTTCGCTCAAAATCAATGGTCCTTGTCAAACGTTTGATTTATGCTCTGAAAAGGCGTAGGAAACAGACTGAATGCGCTCCTGCGCTGGTAAAACTGTTTTCATGCACTCGGTGACACAAAGTGTGTTTTCCCAATCTGAACAAGTGCATATCACATTACTCTGTTGAAAACTCGTTTCAGACGTGCTTTTACAGTTAAAATGAGAAATATGATGAAAAGGTGTTGAAAGCTCGAAAACATGAAAATCCCTGCTTAGAAAGGTGTTACAAGTCACATATGCTCGAATGCTCTCATTTCGCTCAAAATCAATGTTCCTTGCCAAACGTTTACTTTATGCTCGGAAAAGGCGTTTGAAAACGGCTCAATGCGCTCCTGCGCTAGGAAAGCTGATTTCATGCACTCGGTGACACAAAGTGTGTTCCCACTCTGAACAAGTGCATATCACAATACTCTGTTGAAAACTCGTTTCGGACGTGCTTTTACAGTTAAAATGACAAATATGATGAAAATGTGTTGAAAGCTCGAAAACATGAAAATCCCTGCTTAGAAAGGTGTTACAAGTCACATATGCTCGAATGCTCTCATTTCGCTCAAAATCAATGTTCCTTGCCAAACGTTTACTTTATGCTCGGAAAAGGCGTTTGAAAACGGCTCAATGCGCTCCTGCGCTAGGAAAGCTGTTTTCATGCACTCGGTGACACAAAGTGTGTTTTCCCAATCTGAACAAGTGCATATGAACAAGGTATGAACAAGGTCCAACAAAAAGAAACTTGGAAAGTTTGAGTATTTGGGATCAACTTGCATCTAGGTTATGAGAAATGTCATTGCTCTTTGAGGAAAGTGTCACTTTGTGTGCATCTTTGAGTTGTAATCTTATTCCTGATTACCCATATTGTGATACTACGGTGAAAACTCGTTTCAGACGTGCTTTTACAGTTAAAATGACAAATATGATGAAAATGTGTTGAAAGCTCGAAAACATGAAAATCCATGCTTAGACCGATGTTACAGGTCACATAATGCTCTCATTTCGCTCAAAATCAATGGTCCTTGTCAAACGTTTGCTTTATGCTCTGAAAAGGCGTAGGAAACAGACTGAATGCGCTCCTGCGCTGGTAAAACTGTTTTCATGCACTCGGTGACAGAAAGTGTGTTTTCCCAATCTGAACAAGTGCATATCACATTACTCTGTTGAAAACTCGTTTCAGACGTGCTTTTACAGTTAAAATGACAAATATGATGCAAATGTGTTGAAAGCTCGAAAACATGAAAATCCATGCTTAGACCGATGTTACAGGTCACATAATGCTCTCATTTCGCTCAAAATCAATGGTCCTTGTCAAACGTTTACTTTATGCTCGGAAAAGGCGTTTGAAAACGGCTCAATGCGCTCCTGCGCTAGGAAAGCTGATTTCATGCACTCGGTGACACAAAGTGTGTTCCCACTCTGAACAAGTGCATATCACAATACTCTGTTGAAAACTCGTTTCGGACGTGCTTTTACAGTTAAAATGACAAATATGATGAAAATGTGTTGAAAGCTCGAAAACATGAAAATCCCTGCTTAGAAAGGTGTTACAAGTCACATATGCTCAAATGCTCTCATTTCGCTCAAAATCAATGTTCCTTGCCAAACGTTTACTTTATGCTCGGAAAAGGCGTTTGAAAACGGCTCAATGCGCTCCTGCGCTAGGAAAGCTGTTTTCATGCACTCGGTGACACAAAGTGTGTTTTCCCAATCTGAACAAGTGCATATGAACAAGGTATGAACAAGGTCCAACAAAAAGAAACTTGGAAAGTTTGAGTATTTGGGATCAACTTGCATCTAGGTTATGAGAAATGTCATTGCTCTTTGAGGAAAGTGTCACTTTGTGTGCATCTTTGAGTTGTAATCTTATTCCTGATTACCCATATTGTGATACTACGGTGAAAACTCGTTTCAGACGTGCTTTTACAGTTAAAATGACAAATATGATGAAAATGTGTTGAAAGCTCGAAAACATGAAAATCCATGTTACAGGTCACATAATGCTCTCATTTCGCTCAAAATCAATGGTCCTTGTCAAACGTTTGATTTATGCTCTGAAAAGGCGTAGGAAACAGACTGAATGCGCTCCTGCGCTGGTAAAACTGTTTTCATGCACTCGGTGACACAAAGTGTGTTTTCCCAATCTGAACAAGTGCATATCACATTACTCTGTTGAAAACTCGTTTCAGACGTGCTTTTACAGTTAAAATGAGAAATATGATGAAAAGGTGTTGAAAGCTCGAAAACATGAAAATCCCTGCTTAGAAAGGTGTTACAAGTCACATATGCTCGAATGCTCTCATTTCGCTCAAAATCAATGTTCCTTGCCAAACGTTTACTTTATGCTCGGAAAAGGCGTTTGAAAACGGCTCAATGCGCTCCTGCGCTAGGAAAGCTGATTTCATGCACTCGGTGACACAAAGTGTGTTCCCACTCTGAACAAGTGCATATCACAATACTCTGTTGAAAACTCGTTTCGGACGTGCTTTTACAGTTAAAATGACAAATATGATGAAAATGTGTTGAAAGCTC
Organism: Neoarius graeffei; assembly: GCF_027579695.1. Lineage (NCBI taxonomy): Eukaryota > Metazoa > Chordata > Actinopteri > Siluriformes > Ariidae > Neoarius > Neoarius graeffei. The sequence goes on along the minus strand of NC_083576.1, from coordinate 28,577,788 downwards.
GAAAACATGAAAATCCCTGCTTAGAAAGGTGTTACAAGTCACATATGCTCGAATGCTCTCATTTCGCTCAAAATCAATGTTCCTTGCCAAACGTTTACTTTATGCTCGGAAAAGGCGTTTGAAAACGGCTCAATGCGCTCCTGCGCTAGGAAAGCTGTTTTCATGCACTCGGTGACACAAAGTGTGTTTTCCCAATCTGAACAAGTGCATATGAACAAGGTATGAACAAGGTCCAACAAAAAGAAACTTGGAAAGTTTGAGTATTTGGGATCAACTTGCATCTAGGTTATGAGAAATGTCATTGCTCTTTGAGGAAAGTGTCACTTTGTGTGCATCTTTGAGTTGTAATCTTATTCCTGATTACCCATATTGTGATACTACGGTGAAAACTCGTTTCAGACGTGCTTTTACAGTTAAAATGACAAATATGATGAAAATGTGTTGAAAGCTCGAAAACATGAAAATCCATGTTACAGGTCACATAATGCTCTCATTTCGCTCAAAATCAATGGTCCTTGTCAAACGTTTGATTTATGCTCTGAAAAGGCGTAGGAAACAGACTGAATGCGCTCCTGCGCTGGTAAAACTGTTTTCATGCACTCGGTGACACAAAGTGTGTTTTCCCAATCTGAACAAGTGCATATCACATTACTCTGTTGAAAACTCGTTTCAGACGTGCTTTTACAGTTAAAATGAGAAATATGATGAAAAGGTGTTGAAAGCTCGAAAACATGAAAATCCCTGCTTAGAAAGGTGTTACAAGTCACATATGCTCGAATGCTCTCATTTCGCTCAAAATCAATGTTCCTTGCCAAACGTTTACTTTATGCTCGGAAAAGGCGTTTGAAAACGGCTCAATGCGCTCCTGCGCTAGGAAAGCTGATTTCATGCACTCGGTGACACAAAGTGTGTTCCCACTCTGAACAAGTGCATATCACAATACTCTGTTGAAAACTCGTTTCGGACGTGCTTTTACAGTTAAAATGACAAATATGATGAAAATGTGTTGAAAGCTCGAAAACATGAAAATCCCTGCTTAGAAAGGTGTTACAAGTCACATATGCTCGAATGCTCTCATTTCGCTCAAAATCAATGTTCCTTGCCAAACGTTTACTTTATGCTCGGAAAAGGCGTTTGAAAACGGCTCAATGCGCTCCTGCGCTAGGAAAGCTGTTTTCATGCACTCGGTGACACAAAGTGTGTTTTCCCAATCTGAACAAGTGCATATGAACAAGGTATGAACAAGGTCCAACAAAAAGAAACTTGGAAAGTTTGAGTATTTGGGATCAACTTGCATCTAGGTTATGAGAAATGTCATTGCTCTTTGAGGAAAGTGTCACTTTGTGTGCATCTTTGAGTTGTAATCTTATTCCTGATTACCCATATTGTGATACTACGGTGAAAACTCGTTTCAGACGTGCTTTTACAGTTAAAATGACAAATATGATGAAAATGTGTTGAAAGCTCGAAAACATGAAAATCCATGCTCAGACCGATGTTACAGGTCACATAATGCTCTCATTTCGCTCAAAATCAATGGTCCTTGTCAAACGTTTGCTTTATGCTCTGAAAAGGCGTAGGAAACAGACTGAATGCGCTCCTGCGCTGGTAAAACTGTTTTCATGCACTCGGTGACAGAAAGTGTGTTTTCCCAATCTGAACAAGTGCATATCACATTACTCTGTTGAAAACTCGTTTCAGACGTGCTTTTACAGTTAAAATGACAAATATGATGCAAATGTGTTGAAAGCTCGAAAACATGAAAATCCATGCTTAGACCGATGTTACAGGTCACATAATGCTCTCATTTCGCTCAAAATCAATGGTCCTTGTCAAACGTTTACTTTATGCTCGGAAAAGGCGTTTGAAAACGGCTCAATGCGCTCCTGCGCTAGGAAAGCTGATTTCATGCACTCGGTGACACAAAGTGTGTTCCCACTCTGAACAAGTGCATATCACAATACTCTGTTGAAAACTCGTTTCGGACGTGCTTTTACAGTTAAAATGACAAATATGATGAAAATGTGTTGAAAGCTCGAAAACATGAAAATCCCTGCTTAGAAAGGTGTTACAAGTCACATATGCTCGAATGCTCTCATTTCGCTCAAAATCAATGTTCCTTGCCAAACGTTTACTTTATGCTCGGAAAAGGCGTTTGAAAACGGCTCAATGCGCTCCTGCGCTAGGAAAGCTGTTTTCATGCACTCGGTGACACAAAGTGTGTTTTCCCAATCTGAACAAGTGCATATGAACAAGGTATGAACAAGGTCCAACAAAAAGAAACTTGGAAAGTTTGAGTATTTGGGATCAACTTGCATCTAGGTTATGAGAAATGTCATTGCTCTTTGAGGAAAGTGTCACTTTGTGTGCATCTTTGAGTTGTAATCTTATTCCTGATTACCCATATTGTGATACTACGGTGAAAACTCGTTTCAGACGTGCTTTTACAGTTAAAATGACAAATATGATGAAAATGTGTTGAAAGCTCGAAAACATGAAAATCCATGCTTAGACCGATGTTACAGGTCACATAATGCTCTCATTTCGCTCAAAATCAATGGTCCTTGTCAAACGTTTGCTTTATGCTCTGAAAAGGCGTTAGAAACAGACTGAAGGCGCTCCTATGCTAGGAAAGCTGTTTTCATGCACTCGGTGACACAAAGTGTGTTTTCCCAATCTGAACAAGTGCATATATCACAATACTATGTTGAAAACTCGTTTCAGACGTGCTTTTACAGTTAAAATGACAAATATGATGCAAATGTGTTGAAAGCTCGAAAACATGAAAATCCATGCTTAGACCGATGTTACAGGTCACATAATGCTCTCATTTCGCTCAAAATCAATGGTCCTTGTCAAACGTTTGCTTTATGCTCTGAAAAGGCGTAGGAAACAGACTGAATGCGCTCCTGCGCTGGTAAAACTGTTTTCATGCACTCGGTGACACAAAGTGTGTTTTCCCAATCTGAACAAGTGCATATCACATTACTCTGTTGAAAACTCGTTTCAGACGTGCTTTTACAGTTAAAATGAGAAATATGATGAAAAGGTGTTGAAAGCTCGAAAACATCAAAATCCATGCTTAGAAAGTTGTTACGTGTCACATGTGCTCGAATGCACTCAATTCGCTCAAAATCAATGTTCCTTGTCAAACGTTTGCTTTATGCTCTGAAAAGGCGTAGGAAACAGACTGAATGCGCTCCTGCGCTGGTAAAACTGTTTTCATGCACTCGGTGACAGAAAGTGTGTTTTCCCAATCTGAACAAGTGCATATCACATTACTCTGTTGAAAACTCGTTTCAGACGTGCTTTTACAGTTAAAATGACAAATATGATGCAAATGTGTTGAAAGCTCGAAAACATGAAAATCCATGCTTAGACCGATGTTACAGGTCACATAATGCTCTCATTTCGCTCAAAATCAATGGTCCTTGTCAAACGTTTACTTTATGCTCGGAAAAGGCGTTTGAAAACGGCTCAATGCGCTCCTGCGCTAGGAAAGCTGATTTCATGCACTCGGTGACACAAAGTGTGTTCCCACTCTGAACAAGTGCATATCACAATACTCTGTTGAAAACTCGTTTCAGACGTGCTTTTACAGTTAAAATGACAAATATGATGCAAATGTGTTGAAAGCTCGAAAACATGAAAATCCATGCTTAGACCGATGTTACAGGTCACATAATGCTCTCATTTCGCTCAAAATCAATGGTCCTTGTCAAACGTTTACTTTATGCTCGGAAAAGGCGTTTGAAAACGGCTCAATGCGCTCCTGCGCTAGGAAAGCTGTTTTCATGCACTCGGTGACACAAAGTGTGTTTTCCCAATCTGAACAAGTGCATATGAACAAGGTATGAACAAGGTCCAACAAAAAGAAACTTGGAAAGTTTGAGTATTTGGGATCAACTTGCATCTAGGTTATGAGAAATGTCATTGCTCTTTGAGGAAAGTGTCACTTTGTGTGCATCTTTGAGTTGTAATCTTATTCCTGATTACCCATATTGTGATACTACGGTGAAAACTCGTTTCAGACGTGCGTTTACAGTTAAAATGACAAATTTGATGAAAATGTGTTGAAAGCTCGAAAACATGAAAATCCCTGCTTAGAAAGGTGTTACAAGTCACATATGCTCGAATGCTCTCATTTCGCTCAAAATCAATGTTCCTTGCCAAACGTTTACTTTATGCTCGGAAAAGGCGTTTGAAAACGGCTCAATGCGCTCCTGCGCTAAGAAAGCTGATTTCATGCACTCGGTGACACAAAGTGTGTTCCCACTCTGAACAAGTGCATATCACAATACTCTGTTGAAAACTCGTTTCGGACGTGCTTTTACAGTTAAAATGACAAATATGATGAAAATGTGTTGAAAGCTCGAAAACATGAAAATCCCTGCTTAGAAAGGTGTTACAAGTCACATATGCTCGAATGCTCTCATTTCGCTCAAAATCAATGTTCCTTGCCAAACGTTTACTTTATGCTCGGAAAAGGCGTTTGAAAACGGCTCAATGCGCTCCTGCGCTAGGAAAGCTGTTTTCATGCACTCGGTGACACAAAGTGTGTTTTCCCAATCTGAACAAGTGCATATGAACAAGGTATGAACAAGGTCCAACAAAAAGAAACTTGGAAAGTTTGAGTATTTGGGATCAACTTGCATCTAGGTTATGAGAAATGTCATTGCTCTTTGAGGAAAGTGTCACTTTGTGTGCATCTTTGAGTTGTAATCTTATTCCTGATTACCCATATTGTGATACTACGGTGAAAACTCGTTTCAGACGTGCTTTTACAGTTAAAATGACAAATATGATGAAAATGTGTTGAAAGCTCGAAAACATGAAAATCCATGCTTAGACCGATGTTACAGGTCACATAATGCTCTCATTTCGCTCAAAATCAATGGTCCTTGTCAAACGTTTGCTTTATGCTCTGAAAAGGCGTAGGAAACAGACTGAATGCGCTCCTGCGCTGGTAAAACTGTTTTCATGCACTCGGTGACACAAAGTGTGTTTTCCCAATCTGAACAAGTGCATATCACATTACTCTGTTGAAAACTCGTTTCAGACGTGCTTTTACAGTAAAAATGAGAAATATGATGAAAAGGTGTTGAAAGCTCGAAAACATCAAAATCCATGCTTAGAAAGTTGTTACGTGTCACATGTGCTCGAATGCACTCAATTCGCTCAAAATCAATGTTCCTTGTCCAACGTTTGCTTTATGCACTGAAAAGGCGTTAGAAACAGACTGAAGGCGCTCCTATGGTAGGAAAGCTGTTTTCATGCACTCGGTGACACAAAGTGTGTTTTCCCAATCTGAACAAGTGCATATCACAATACTCTGTTGAAAACTCGTTTCAGACGTGCTTTTACAGTTAAAATGACAAATATGATGCAAATGTGTTGAAAGCTCGAAAACATGAAAATCCCTGCTTAGAAAGGTGTTACAAGTCACAAATGCTCGAATGCTCTCATTTCGCTCAAAATCAATGTTCCTTGCCAAACGTTTCCTTTATGCTCGGATAAGGCGTTTGAAAACGGCTCAATGCGCTCCTGAGCTAGGAAAGCTGTTTTCATGCACTCGGTGACACAAAGTGTGTTTTCCCAATCTGAACAAGTGCATATGAACAAGGTATGAACAAGGTCCAACAAAAAGAAACTTGGAAAGTTTGAGTATTTGGGATCAACTTGCATCTAGGTTATGAGAAATGTCATTGCTCTTTGAGGAAAGTGTCACTTTGTGTGCATCTTTGAGTTGTAATCTTATTCCTGATTACCCATATTGTGATACTACGGTGAAAACTCGTTTCAGACGTGCTTTTACAGTTAAAATGACAAATATGATGAAAATGTGTTGAAAGCTCGAAAACATGAAAATCCATGCTTAGACCGATGTTACAGGTCACATAATGCTCTCATTTCGCTCAAAATCAATGGTCCTTGTCAAACGTTTGCTTTATGCTCTGAAAAGGCGTAGGAAACAGACTGAATGCGCTCCTGCGCTGGTAAAACTGTTTTCATGCACTCGGTGACAGAAAGTGTGTTTTCCCAATCTGAACAAGTGCATATCACATTACTCTGTTGAAAACTCGTTTCAGACGTGCTTTTACAGTTAAAATGACAAATATGATGCAAATGTGTTGAAAGCTCGAAAACATGAAAATCCATGCTTAGACCGATGTTACAGGTCACATAATGCTCTCATTTCGCTCAAAATCAATGGTCCTTGTCAAACGTTTACTTTATGCTCGGAAAAGGCGTTTGAAAACGGCTCAATGCGCTCCTGCGCTAGGAAAGCTGATTTCATGCACTCGGTGACACAAAGTGTGTTCCCACTCTGAACAAGTGCATATCACAATACTCTGTTGAAAACTCGTTTCGGACGTGCTTTTACAGTTAAAATGACAAATATGATGAAAATGTGTTGAAAGCTCGAAAACATGAAAATCCCTGCTTAGAAAGGTGTTACAAGTCACATATGCTCAAATGCTCTCATTTCGCTCAAAATCAATGTTCCTTGCCAAACGTTTACTTTATGCTCGGAAAAGGCGTTTGAAAACGGCTCAATGCGCTCCTGCGCTAGGAAAGCTGTTTTCATGCACTCGGTGACACAAAGTGTGTTTTCCCAATCTGAACAAGTGCATATGAACAAGGTATGAACAAGGTCCAACAAAAAGAAACTTGGAAAGTTTGAGTATTTGGGATCAACTTGCATCTAGGTTATGAGAAATGTCATTGCTCTTTGAGGAAAGTGTCACTTTGTGTGCATCTTTGAGTTGTAATCTTATTCCTGATTACCCATATTGTGATACTACGGTGAAAACTCGTTTCAGACGTGCTTTTACAGTTAAAATGACAAATATGATGAAAATGTGTTGAAAGCTCGAAAACATGAAAATCCATGTTACAGGTCACATAATGCTCTCATTTCGCTCAAAATCAATGGTCCTTGTCAAACGTTTGATTTATGCTCTGAAAAGGCGTAGGAAACAGACTGAATGCGCTCCTGCGCTGGTAAAACTGTTTTCATGCACTCGGTGACACAAAGTGTGTTTTCCCAATCTGAACAAGTGCATATCACATTACTCTGTTGAAAACTCGTTTCAGACGTGCTTTTACAGTTAAAATGAGAAATATGATGAAAAGGTGTTGAAAGCTCGAAAACATGAAAATCCCTGCTTAGAAAGGTGTTACAAGTCACATATGCTCGAATGCTCTCATTTCGCTCAAAATCAATGTTCCTTGCCAAACGTTTACTTTATGCTCGGAAAAGGCGTTTGAAAACGGCTCAATGCGCTCCTGCGCTAGGAAAGCTGATTTCATGCACTCGGTGACACAAAGTGTGTTCCCACTCTGAACAAGTGCATATCACAATACTCTGTTGAAAACTCGTTTCGGACGTGCTTTTACAGTTAAAATGACAAATATGATGAAAATGTGTTGAAAGCTCGAAAACATGAAAATCCCTGCTTAGAAAGGTGTTACAAGTCACATATGCTCGAATGCTCTCATTTCGCTCAAAATCAATGTTCCTTGCCAAACGTTTACTTTATGCTCGGAAAAGGCGTTTGAAAACGGCTCAATGCGCTCCTGCGCTAGGAAAGCTGTTTTCATGCACTCGGTGACACAAAGTGTGTTTTCCCAATCTGAACAAGTGCATATGAACAAGGTATGAACAAGGTCCAACAAAAAGAAACTTGGAAAGTTTGAGTATTTGGGATCAACTTGCATCTAGGTTATGAGAAATGTCATTGCTCTTTGAGGAAAGTGTCACTTTGTGTGCATCTTTGAGTTGTAATCTTATTCCTGATTACCCATATTGTGATACTACGGTGAAAACTCGTTTCAGACGTGCTTTTACAGTTAAAATGACAAATATGATGAAAATGTGTTGAAAGCTCGAAAACATGAAAATCCATGCTTAGACCGATGTTACAGGTCACATAATGCTCTCATTTCGCTCAAAATCAATGGTCCTTGTCAAACGTTTGCTTTATGCTCTGAAAAGGCGTAGGAAACAGACTGAATGCGCTCCTGCGCTGGTAAAACTGTTTTCATGCACTCGGTGACAGAAAGTGTGTTTTCCCAATCTGAACAAGTGCATATCACATTACTCTGTTGAAAACTCGTTTCAGACGTGCTTTTACAGTTAAAATGACAAATATGATGCAAATGTGTTGAAAGCTCGAAAACATGAAAATCCATGCTTAGACCGATGTTACAGGTCACATAATGCTCTCATTTCGCTCAAAATCAATGGTCCTTGTCAAACGTTTACTTTATGCTCGGAAAAGGCGTTTGAAAACGGCTCAATGCGCTCCTGCGCTAGGAAAGCTGATTTCATGCACTCGGTGACACAAAGTGTGTTCCCACTCTGAACAAGTGCATATCACAATACTCTGTTGAAAACTCGTTTCGGACGTGCTTTTACAGTTAAAATGACAAATATGATGAAAATGTGTTGAAAGCTCGAAAACATGAAAATCCCTGCTTAGAAAGGTGTTACAAGTCACATATGCTCAAATGCTCTCATTTCGCTCAAAATCAATGTTCCTTGCCAAACGTTTACTTTATGCTCGGAAAAGGCGTTTGAAAACGGCTCAATGCGCTCCTGCGCTAGGAAAGCTGTTTTCATGCACTCGGTGACACAAAGTGTGTTTTCCCAATCTGAACAAGTGCATATGAACAAGGTATGAACAAGGTCCAACAAAAAGAAACTTGGAAAGTTTGAGTATTTGGGATCAACTTGCATCTAGGTTATGAGAAATGTCATTGCTCTTTGAGGAAAGTGTCACTTTGTGTGCATCTTTGAGTTGTAATCTTATTCCTGATTACCCATATTGTGATACTACGGTGAAAACTCGTTTCAGACGTGCTTTTACAGTTAAAATGACAAATATGATGAAAATGTGTTGAAAGCTCGAAAACATGAAAATCCATGTTACAGGTCACATAATGCTCTCATTTCGCTCAAAATCAATGGTCCTTGTCAAACGTTTGATTTATGCTCTGAAAAGGCGTAGGAAACAGACTGAATGCGCTCCTGCGCTGGTAAAACTGTTTTCATGCACTCGGTGACACAAAGTGTGTTTTCCCAATCTGAACAAGTGCATATCACATTACTCTGTTGAAAACTCGTTTCAGACGTGCTTTTACAGTTAAAATGAGAAATATGATGAAAAGGTGTTGAAAGCTCGAAAACATGAAAATCCCTGCTTAGAAAGGTGTTACAAGTCACATATGCTCGAATGCTCTCATTTCGCTCAAAATCAATGTTCCTTGCCAAACGTTTACTTTATGCTCGGAAAAGGCGTTTGAAAACGGCTCAATGCGCTCCTGCGCTAGGAAAGCTGATTTCATGCACTCGGTGACACAAAGTGTGTTCCCACTCTGAACAAGTGCATATCACAATACTCTGTTGAAAACTCGTTTCGGACGTGCTTTTACAGTTAAAATGACAAATATGATGAAAATGTGTTGAAAGCTCGAAAACATGAAAATCCCTGCTTAGAAAGGTGTTACAAGTCACATATGCTCGAATGCTCTCATTTCGCTCAAAATCAATGTTCCTTGCCAAACGTTTACTTTATGCTCGGAAAAGGCGTTTGAAAACGGCTCAATGCGCTCCTGCGCTAGGAAAGCTGTTTTCATGCACTCGGTGACACAAAGTGTGTTTTCCCAATCTGAACAAGTGCATATGAACAAGGTATGAACAAGGTCCAACAAAAAGAAACTTGGAAAGTTTGAGTATTTGGGATCAACTTGCATCTAGGTTATGAGAAATGTCATTGCTCTTTGAGGAAAGTGTCACTTTGTGTGCATCTTTGAGTTGTAATCTTATTCCTGATTACCCATATTGTGATACTACGGTGAAAACTCGTTTCAGACGTGCTTTTACAGTTAAAATGACAAATATGATGAAAATGTGTTGAAAGCTCGAAAACATGAAAATCCATGTTACAGGTCACATAATGCTCTCATTTCGCTCAAAATCAATGGTCCTTGTCAAACGTTTGATTTATGCTCTGAAAAGGCGTAGGAAACAGACTGAATGCGCTCCTGCGCTGGTAAAACTGTTTTCATGCACTCGGTGACACAAAGTGTGTTTTCCCAATCTGAACAAGTGCATATCACATTACTCTGTTGAAAACTCGTTTCAGACGTGCTTTTACAGTTAAAATGAGAAATATGATGAAAAGGTGTTGAAAGCTCGAAAACATGAAAATCCCTGCTTAGAAAGGTGTTACAAGTCACATATGCTCGAATGCTCTCATTTCGCTCAAAATCAATGTTCCTTGCCAAACGTTTACTTTATGCTCGGAAAAGGCGTTTGAAAACGGCTCAATGCGCTCCTGCGCTAGGAAAGCTGATTTCATGCACTCGGTGACACAAAGTGTGTTCCCACTCTGAACAAGTGCATATCACAATACTCTGTTGAAAACTCGTTTCGGACGTGCTTTTACAGTTAAAATGACAAATATGATGAAAATGTGTTGAAAGCTCGAAAACATGAAAATCCCTGCTTAGAAAGGTGTTACAAGTCACATATGCTCGAATGCTCTCATTTCGCTCAAAATCAATGTTCCTTGCCAAACGTTTACTTTATGCTCGGAAAAGGCGTTTGAAAACGGCTCAATGCGCTCCTGCGCTAGGAAAGCTGTTTTCATGCACTCGGTGACACAAAGTGTGTTTTCCCAATCTGAACAAGTGCATATGAACAAGGTATGAACAAGGTCCAACAAAAAGAAACTTGGAAAGTTTGAGTATTTGGGATCAACTTGCATCTAGGTTATGAGAAATGTCATTGCTCTTTGAGGAAAGTGTCACTTTGTGTGCATCTTTGAGTTGTAATCTTATTCCTGATTACCCATATTGTGATACTACGGTGAAAACTCGTTTCAGACGTGCTTTTACAGTTAAAATGACAAATATGATGAAAATGTGTTGAAAGCTCGAAAACATGAAAATCCATGCTTAGACCGATGTTACAGGTCACATAATGCTCTCATTTCGCTCAAAATCAATGGTCCTTGTCAACCGTTTGCTTTATGCTCTGAAAAGGCGTAGGAAACAGACTGAATGCGCTCCTGCGCTGGTAAAACTGTTTTCATGCACTCGGTGACAGAAAGTGTGTTTTCCCAATCTGAACAAGTGCATATCACATTACTCTGTTGAAAACTCGTTTCAGACGTGCTTTTACAGTTAAAATGACAAATATGATGCAAATGTGTTGAAAGCTCGAAAACATGAAAATCCATGCTTAGACCGATGTTACAGGTCACATAATGCTCTCATTTCGCTCAAAATCAATGGTCCTTGTCAAACGTTTACTTTATGCTCGGAAAAGGCGTTTGAAAACGGCTCAATGCGCTCCTGCGCTAGGAAAGCTGATTTCATGCACTCGGTGACACAAAGTGTGTTCCCACTCTGAACAAGTGCATATCACAATACTCTGTTGAAAACTCGTTTCGGACGTGCTTTTACAGTTAAAATGACAAATATGATGAAAATGTGTTGAAAGCTCGAAAACATGAAAATCCCTGCTTAGAAAGGTGTTACAAGTCACATATGCTCAAATGCTCTCATTTCGCTCAAAATCAATGTTCCTTGCCAAACGTTTACTTTATGCTCGGAAAAGGCGTTTGAAAACGGCTCAATGCGCTCCTGCGCTAGGAAAGCTGTTTTCATGCACTCGGTGACACAAAGTGTGTTTTCCCAATCTGAACAAGTGCATATGAACAAGGTATGAACAAGGTCCAACAAAAAGAAACTTGGAAAGTTTGAGTATTTGGGATCAACTTGCATCTAGGTTATGAGAAATGTCATTGCTCTTTGAGGAAAGTGTCACTTTGTGTGCATCTTTGAGTTGTAATCTTATTCCTGATTACCCATATTGTGATACTACGGTGAAAACTCGTTTCAGACGTGCTTTTACAGTTAAAATGACAAATATGATGAAAATGTGTTGAAAGCTCGAAAACATGAAAATCCATGTTACAGGTCACATAATGCTCTCATTTCGCTCAAAATCAATGGTCCTTGTCAAACGTTTGATTTATGCTCTGAAAAGGCGTAGGAAACAGACTGAATGCGCTCCTGCGCTGGTAAAACTGTTTTCATGCACTCGGTGACACAAAGTGTGTTTTCCCAATCTGAACAAGTGCATATCACATTACTCTGTTGAAAACTCGTTTCAGACGTGCTTTTACAGTTAAAATGAGAAATATGATGAAAAGGTGTTGAAAGCTCGAAAACATGAAAATCCCTGCTTAGAAAGGTGTTACAAGTCACATATGCTCGAATGCTCTCATTTCGCTCAAAATCAATGTTCCTTGCCAAACGTTTACTTTATGCTCGGAAAAGGCGTTTGAAAACGGCTCAATGCGCTCCTGCGCTAGGAAAGCTGATTTCATGCACTCGGTGACACAAAGTGTGTTCCCACTCTGAACAAGTGCATATCACAATACTCTGTTGAAAACTCGTTTCGGACGTGCTTTTACAGTTAAAATGACAAATATGATGAAAATGTGTTGAAAGCTCGAAAACATGAAAATCCCTGCTTAGAAAGGTGTTACAAGTCACATATGCTCGAATGCTCTCATTTCGCTCAAAATCAATGTTCCTTGCCAAACGTTTACTTTATGCTCGGAAAAGGCGTTTGAAAACGGCTCAATGCGCTCCTGCGCTAGGAAAGCTGTTTTCATGCACTCGGTGACACAAAGTGTGTTTTCCCAATCTGAACAAGTGCATATGAACAAGGTATGAACAAGGTCCAACAAAAAGAAACTTGGAAAGTTTGAGTATTTGGGATCAACTTGCATCTAGGTTATGAGAAATGTCATTGCTCTTTGAGGAAAGTGTCACTTTGTGTGCATCTTTGAGTTGTAATCTTATTCCTGATTACCCATATTGTGATACTACGGTGAAAACTCGTTTCAGACGTGCTTTTACAGTTAAAATGACAAATATGATGAAAATGTGTTGAAAGCTCGAAAACATGAAAATCCATGCTTAGACCGATGTTACAGGTCACATAATGCTCTCATTTCGCTCAAAATCAATGGTCCTTGTCAAACGTTTGCTTTATGCTCTGAAAAGGCGTAGGAAACAGACTGAATGCGCTCCTGCGCTGGTAAAACTGTTTTCATGCACTCGGTGACACAAAGTGTGTTTTCCCAATCTGAACAAGTGCATATCACATTACTCTGTTGAAAACTCGTTTCAGACGTGCTTTTACAGTTAAAATGAGAAATATGATGAAAAGGTGTTGAAAGCTCGAAAACATCAAAATCCATGCTTAGAAAGTTGTTACGTGTCACATGTGCTCGAATGCACTCAATTCGCTCAAAATCAATGTTCCTTGTCCAACGTTTGCTTTATGCACTGAAAAGGCGTTAGAAACAGACTGAAGGCGCTCCTATGCTAGGAAAGCTGTTTTCATGCACTCGGTGACACAAAGTGTGTTTTCCCAATCTGAACAAGTGCATATCACAATACTCTGTTGAAAACTCGTTTCAGACGTGCTTTTACAGTTAAAATGACAAATATGATGCAAATGTGTTGAAAGCTCGAAAACATGAAAATCCCTGCTTAGAAAGGTGTTACAAGTCACAAATGCTCGAATGCTCTCATTTCGCTCAAAATCAATGTTCCTTGCCTAACGTTTACTTTATGCTCGGAAAAGGCGTTTGAAAACGGCTCAATGCGCTCCTGCGCTAGGAAAGCTGTTTTCATGCACTCGGTGACACAAAGTGTGTTTTCCCAATCTGAACAAGTGCATATGAACAAGGTATGAACAAGGTCCAACAAAAAGAAACTTGGAAAGTTTGAGTATTTGGGATCAACTTGCATCTAGGTTATGAGAAATGTCATTGCTCTTTGAGGAAAGTGTCACTTTGTGTGCATCTTTGAGTTGTAATCTTATTCCTGATTACCCATATTGTGATACTACGGTGAAAACTCGTTTCAGACGTGCGTTTACAGTTAAAATGACAAATATGATGAAAATGTGTTGAAAGCTCGAAAACATGAAAATCCATGCTTAGACCGATGTTACAGGTCACATAATGCTCTCATTTCGCTCAAAATCAATGGTCCTTGTCAAACGTTTGCTTTATGCTCTGAAAAGGCGTTAGAAACAGACTGAAGGCGCTCCTATGCTAGGAAAGCTGTTTTCATGCACTCGGTGACACAAAGTGTGTTTTCCCAATCTGAAAAAGTGCATATATCACAATACTATGTTGAATACTCGTTTCAGACGTGCTTTTACAGTTAAAATGACAAATATGATGCAAATGTGTTGAAAGCTCGAAAACATGAAAATCCCTGCTTAGAAAGGTGTTACAAGTCACATATGCTCGAATGCTCTCATTTCGCTCAAAATCAATGTTCCTTGCCAAACGTTTACTTTATGCTCGGAAAAGGCGTTTGAAAACGGCTCAATGCGCTCCTGCGCTAGGAAAGCTGATTTCATGCACTCGGTGACACAAAGTGTGTTCCCACTCTGAACAAGTGCATATCACAATACTCTGTTGAAAACTCGTTTCGGACGTGCTTTTACAGTTAAAATGACAAATATGATGAAAATGTGTTGAAAGCTCGAAAACATGAAAATCCCTGCTTAGAAAGGTGTTACAAGTCACATATGCTCGAATGCTCTCATTTCGCTCAAAATCAATGTTCCTTGCCAAACGTTTACTTTATGCTCGGAAAAGGCGTTTGAAAACGGCTCAATGCGCTCCTGCGCTAGGAAAGCTGTTTTCATGCACTCGGTGACACAAAGTGTGTTTTCCCAATCTGAACAAGTGCATATGAACAAGGTATGAACAAGGTCCAACAAAAAGAAACTTGGAAAGTTTGAGTATTTGGGATCAACTTGCATCTAGGTTATGAGAAATGTCATTGCTCTTTGAGGAAAGTGTCACTTTGTGTGCATCTTTGAGTTGTAATCTTATTCCTGATTACCCATATTGTGATACTACGGTGAAAACTCGTTTCAGACGTGCGTTTACAGTTAAAATGACAAATATGATGAAAATGTGTTGAAAGCTCGAAAACATGAAAATCCATGCTTAGACCGATGTTACAGGTCACATAATGCTCTCATTTCGCTCAAAATCAATGGTCCTTGTCAAACGTTTGCTTTATGCTCTGAAAAGGCGTAGGAAACAGACTGAATGCGCTCCTGCGCTGGTAAAACTGTTTTCATGCACTCGGTGACAGAAAGTGTGTTTTCCCAATCTGAACAAGTGCATATCACATTACTCTGTTGAAAACTCGTTTCAGACGTGCTTTTACAGTTAAAATGAGAAATATGATGAAAAGGTGTTGAAAGCTCGAAAACATCAAAATCCATGCTTAGAAAGTTGTTACGTGTCACATGTGCTCGAATGCACTCAATTCGCTCAAAATCAATGTTCCTTGTCCAACGTTTGCTTTATGCGCTGAAAAGGCGTTAGAAACAGACTGAAGGCGCTCCTATGCTAGGAAAGCTGTTTTCATGCACTCGGTGACACAAAGTGTGTTTTCCCAATCTGAACAAGTGCATATCACAATACTATGTTGAAAACTCGTTTCAGACGTGCTTTTACAGTTAAAATGACAAATATGATGCAAATGTGTTGAAAGCTCGAAAACATGAAAATCCCTGCTTAGAAAGGTGTTACAAGTCACATATGCTCGAATGCTCTCATTTCGCTCAAAATCAATGTTCCTTGCCAAACGTTGACTTTATGCTCGGAAAAGGCGTTTGAAAACGGCTCAATGCGCTCCTGCGCTAGGAAAGCTGTTTTCATGCACTCGGTGACAAAAAGTGTGTTTTCCCAATCTGAACAAGTGCAAATGAACAAGGTTCGAACAAGGTCCAACAAAAAGAAACTTGGAAAGTTTGAGTATTTCGGATCAACTTGCATCTAGGTTATGAGAAATGTCATTGCTCTTTGAGGAAAGTGTCACTTTGTGTGCATCTTTGAGTTGTAATCTTATTCCTGATTACCCATATTGTGGTACTACGGTGAAAACTCGTTTCAGACGTGCGTTTACAGTTAAAATGACAAATATGATGAAAATGTGTTGAAAGCTCGAAAACATGAAAATCCCTGCTTAGAAAGGTGTTACAAGTCACATATGCTCTCATTTCGCTCAAAATCAATGTTCCTTGCCAAACGTTTACTTTATGCTCGGAAAAGGCGTTTGAAAACTGCTCAATTCGCTCCTGCGCTAGGAAAGCTGTTTTCATGCACTCGGTGACACAAAGTGTGTTTTCCCAATCTGAACAAGTGCATATGAACAAGGTATGAACAAGGTCCAACAAAAAGAAACTTGGAAAGTTTGAGTATTTGGGATCAACTTGCATCTAGGTTATGAGAAATGTCATTGCTCTTTGAGGAAAGTGTCACTTTGTGTGCATCTTTGAGTTGTAATCTTATTCCTGATTACCCATATTGTGATAC
Organism: Neoarius graeffei; assembly: GCF_027579695.1. NCBI lineage: Eukaryota > Metazoa > Chordata > Actinopteri > Siluriformes > Ariidae > Neoarius > Neoarius graeffei. The sequence goes on along the minus strand of NC_083576.1, from coordinate 28,561,346 downwards.
TACGGTGAAAACTCTTTTCAGACGTGCGTTTACAGTTAAAATGACAAATATGATGAAAATGTGTTGAAAGCTCGAAAACATGAAAATCCATGCTTAGACCGATGTTACAGGTCACATAATGCTCTCATTTCGCTCAAAATCATTGGTCCTTGTCAAACGTTTGCTTTATGCTCTGAAAAGGCGTTAGAAACAGACTGAAGGCGCTCCTATGCTAGGAAAGCTGTTTTCATGCACTCGGTGACACAAAGTGTGTTTTCCCAATCTGAACAAGTGCATATCACAATACTATGTTGAAAACTCGTTTCAGACGTGCTTTTACAGTTAAAATGACAAATATGATGCAAATGTGTTGAAAGCTCGAAAACATGAAAATCCCTGCTTAGAAAGGTGTTACAAGTCACAGATGCTCGAATGCTCTCATTTCGCTCAAAATCAATGTTCCTTGCCAAACGTTTACTTTATGCTCGGAAAAGGCGTTTGAAAACGGCTCAATGCGCTCCTGCGCTAGGAAAGCTGATTTCATGCACTCGGTGACACAAAGTGTGTTCCCACTCTGAACAAGTGCATATATCACAATACTCTGTTGAAAACTCGTTTCGGACGTGCTTTTACAGTTAAAATGACAAATATGATGCAAATGTGTTGAAAGCTCGAAAACATGAAAATCCCTGCTTAGAAAGGTGTTACAAGTCACATATGCTCGAATGCTCTCATTTCGCTCAAAATCAATGTTCCTTGCCAAACGTTTACTTTATGCTCGGAAAAGGCGTTTGAAAATGGCTCAATGCGCTCCTGCGCTAGGAAAGCTGTTTTCATGCACTCGGTGACACAAAGTGTGTTTTCCCAATCTGAACAAGTGCATATGAACAAGGTCCAACAAAAAGAAACTTGGAAAGTTTGAGTATTTGGGATCAACTTGCATCTAGGTTATGAGAAATGTCATTGCTCTTTGAGGAAAGTGTCACTTTGTGTGCATCTTTGAGTTGTAATCTTATTCCTGATTACCCATATTGTGATACTACGGTGAAAACTCGTTTCAGACGTGCGTTTACAGTTAAAATGACAAATATGATGAAAATGTGTTGAAAGCTCGAAAACATGAAAATCCATGCTTAGACCGATGTTACAGGTCACATAATGCTCTCATTTCGCTCAAAATCAATGGTCCTTGTCAAACGTTTGCTTTATGCTCTGAAAAGGCGTTAGAAACAGACTGAAGGCGCTCCTATGCTAGGAAAGCTGTTTTCATGCACTCGGTGACACAAAGTGTGTTTTCCCAATCTGAACAAGTGCATATATCACAATACTATGTTGAAAACTCGTTTCAGACGTGCTTTTACAGTTAAAATGACAAATATGATGCAAATGTGTTGAAAGCTCGAAAACATGAAAATCCCTGCTTAGAAAGGTGTTACAAGTCACATATGCTCGAATGCTCTCATTTCGCTCAAAATCAATGTTCCTTGCCAAACGTTTACTTTATGCTCGGAAAAGGCGTTTGAAAACGGCTCAATGCGCTCCTGCGCTAGGAAAGGTGATTTCATGCACTCGGTGACACAAAGTGTGTTCCCACTCTGAACAAGTGCATATCACAATACTCTGTTGAAAACTCGTTTCGGACGTGCTTTTACAGTTAAAATGACAAATATGATGAAAATGTGTTGAAAGCTCGAAAACATGAAAATCCCTGCTTAGAAAGGTGTTACAAGTCACATATGCTCGAATGCTCTCATTTCGCTCAAAATCAATGTTCCTTGCCAAACGTTTACTTTATGCTCGGAAAAGGCGTTTGAAAACGGCTCAATGCGCTCCTGCGCTAGGAAAGCTGATTTCATGCACTCGGTGACACAAAGTGTGTTCCCACTCTGAACAAGTGCATATATCACAATACTCTGTTGAAAACTCGTTTCGGACGTGCTTTTACAGTTAAAATGACAAATATGATGCAAATGTGTTGAAAGCTCGAAAACATGAAAATCCCTGCTTAGAAAGGTGTTACAAGTCACATATGCTCGAATGCTCTCATTTCGCTCAAAATCAATGTTCCTTGCCAAACGTTTACTTTATGCTCGGAAAAGGCGTTTGAAAATGGCTCAATGCGCTCCTGCGCTAGGAAAGCTGTTTTCATGCACTCGGTGACACAAAGTGTGTTTTCCCAATCTGAACAAGTGCATATGAACAAGGTCCAACAAAAAGAAACTTGGAAAGTTTGAGTATTTGGGATCAACTTGCATCTAGGTTATGAGAAATGTCATTGCTCTTTGAGGAAAGTGTCACTTTGTGTGCATCTTTGAGTTGTAATCTTATTCCTGATTACCCATATTGTGATACTACGGTGAAAACTCGTTTCAGACGTGCGTTTACAGTTAAAATGACAAATATGATGAAAATGTGTTGAAAGCTCGAAAACATGAAAATCCATGCTTAGACCGATGTTACAGGTCACATAATGCTCTCATTTCGCTCAAAATCAATGGTCCTTGTCAAACGTTTGCTTTATGCTCTGAAAAGGCGTTAGAAACAGACTGAAGGCGCTCCTATGCTAGGAAAGCTGTTTTCATGCACTCGGTGACACAAAGTGTGTTTTCCCAATCTGAACAAGTGCATATATCACAATACTATGTTGAAAACTCGTTTCAGACGTGCTTTTACAGTTAAAATGACAAATATGATGCAAATGTGTTGAAAGCTCGAAAACATGAAAATCCCTGCTTAGAAAGGTGTTACAAGTCACATATGCTCGAATGCTCTCATTTCGCTCAAAATCAATGTTCCTTGCCAAACGTTTACTTTATGCTCGGAAAAGGCGTTTGAAAACGGCTCAATGCGCTCCTGCGCTAGGAAAGCTGATTTCATGCACTCGGTGACACAAAGTGTGTTCCCACTCTGAACAAGTGCATATCACAATACTCTGTTGAAAACTCGTTTCGGACGTGCTTTTACAGTTAAAATGACAAATATGATGAAAATGTGTTGAAAGCTCGAAAACATGAAAATCCCTGCTTAGAAAGGTGTTACAAGTCACATATGCTCGAATGCTCTCATTTCGCTCAAAATCAATGTTCCTTGCCAAACGTTTACTTTATGCTCGGAAAAGGCGTTTGAAAACGGCTCAATGCGCTCCTGCGCTAGGAAAGCTGTTTTCATGCACTCGGTGACACAAAGTGTGTTTTCCCAATCTGAACAAGTGCATATGAACAAGGTATGAACAAGGTCCAACAAAAAGAAACTTGGAAAGTTTGAGTATTTGGGATCAACTTGCATCTAGGTTATGAGAAATGTCATTGCTCTTTGAGGAAAGTGTCACTTTGTGTGCATCTTTGAGTTGTAATCTTATTCCTGATTACCCATATTGTGATACTACGGTGAAAACTCGTTTCAGACGTCCTTTTACAGTTAAAATGACAAATATGATGAAAATGTGTTGAAAGCTCGAAAACATGAAAATCCATGCTTAGACCGATGTTACAGGTCACATAATGCTCTCATTTCGCTCAAAATCAATGGTCCTTGTCAAACGTTTGCTTTATGCTCTGAAAAGGCGTAGGAAACAGACTGAATGCGCTCCTGCGCTGGTAAAACTGTTTTCATGCACTCGGTGACACAAACTGTGTTTTCCCAATCTGAACAAGTGCATATCACATTACTCTGTTGAAAACTCGTTTCAGACGTGCTTTTACAGTTAAAATGAGAAATATGATGAAAAGGTGTTGAAAGCTCGAAAACATCAAAATCCATGCTTAGAAAGTTGTTACGTGTCACATGTGCTCGAATGCACTCAATTCGCTCAAAATCAATGTTCCTTGTCCAACGTTTGCTTTATGCGCTGAAAAGGCGTTAGAAACAGACTGAAGGCGCTCCTATGCTAGGAAAGCTGTTTTCATGCACTCGGTGACACAAAGTGTGTTTTCCCAATCTGAACAAGTGCATATCACAATACTATGTTGAAAACTCGTTTCAGACGTGCTTTTACAGTTAAAATGACAAATATGATGCAAATGTGTTGAAAGCTCGAAAACATGAAAATCCCTGCTTAGAAAGGTGTTACAAGTCACATATGCTCGAATGCTCTCATTTCGCTCAAAATCAATGTTCCTTGCCAAACGTTTACTTTATGCTCGGAAAAGGCGTTTGAAAACGGCTCAATGCGCTCCTGCGCTAGGAAAGCTGTTTTCATGCACTCGGTGACACAAAGTGTGTTTTCCCAATCTGAACAAGTGCATATGAACAAGGTATGAACAAGGTCCAACAAAAAGAAACTTGGAAAGTTTGAGTATTTGGGATCAACTTGCATCTAGGTTATGAGAAATGTCATTGCTCTTTGAGGAAAGTGTCACTTTGTGTGCATCTTTGAGTTGTAATCTTATTCCTGATTACCCATATTGTGATACTACGGTGAAAACTCGTTTCAGACGTGCGTTTACAGTTAAAATGACAAATATGATGAAAATGTGTTGAAAGCTCGAAAACATGAAAATCCATGCTTAGACCGATGTTACAGGTCACATAATGCTCTCATTTCGCTCAAAATCAATGGTCCTTGTCAAACGTTTGCTTTATGCTCTGAAAAGGCGTTAGAAACAGACTGAAGGCGCTCCTATGCTAGGAAAGCTGTTTTCATGCACTCGGTGACACAAAGTGTGTTTTCCCAATCTGAACAAGTGCATATATCACAATACTATGTTGAAAACTCGTTTCAGACGTGCTTTTACAGTTAAAATGACAAATATGATGCAAATGTGTTGAAAGCTCGAAAACATGAAAATCCCTGCTTAGAAAGGTGTTACAAGTCACATATGCTCGAATGCTCTCATTTCGCTCAAAATCAATGTTCCTTGCCAAACGTTTACTTTATGCTCGGAAAAGGCGTTTGAAAACGGCTCAATGCGCTCCTGCGCTAGGAAAGCTGATTTCATGCACTCGGTGACACAAAGTGTGTTCCCACTCTGAACAAGTGCATATCACAATACTCTGTTGAAAACTCGTTTCGGACGTGCTTTTACAGTTAAAATGACAAATATGATGCAAATGTGTTGAAAGCTCGAAAACATGAAAATCCCTGCTTAGAAAGGTGTTACAAGTCACATATGCTCGAATGCTCTCATTTCGCTCAAAATCAATGTTCCTTGCCAAACGTTTACTGTATGCTCGGAAAAGGCGTTTGAAAACGGCTCAATGCGCTCCTGCGCTAGGAAAGCTGATTTCATGCACTCGGTGACACAAAGTGTGTTCCCACTCTGAACAAGTGCATATCACAATACTCTGTTGAAAACTCGTTTCGGACGTGCTTTTACAGTTAAAATGACAAATATGATGCAAATGTGTTGAAAGCTCGAAAACATGAAAATCCCTGCTTAGAAAGGTGTTACAAGTCACATATGCTCGAATGCTCTCATTTCGCTCAAAATCAATGTTCCTTGCCAAACGTTTACTTTATGCTCGGAAAAGGCGTTTGAAAACGGCTCAATGCGCTCCTGCGCTAGGAAAGCTGATTTCATGCACTCGGTGACACAAAGTGTGTTCCCACTCTGAACAAGTGCATATCACAATACTCTGTTGAAAACTCGTTTCGGACGTGCTTTTACAGTTAAAATGACAAATATGATGAAAATGTGTTGAAAGCTCGAAAACATGAAAATCCATGCTTAGACCGATGTTACAGGTCACATAATGCTCTCATTTCGCTCAAAATCAATGGTCCTTGTCAAACGTTTGCTTTATGCTCTGAAAAGGCGTTAGAAACAGACTGAAGGCGCTCCTATGCTAGGAAAGCTGTTTTCATGCACTCGGTGACACAAAGTGTGTTTTCCCAATCTGAACAAGTGCATATATCACAATACTCTGTTGAAAACTCGTTTCAGACGTGCTTTTACAGTTAAAATGACAAATATGATGCAAATGTGTTGAAAGCTCGAAAACATGAAAATCCCTGCTTAGAAAGGTGTTACAAGTCACATATGCTCGAATGCTCTCATTTCGCTCAAAATCAATGTTCCTTGCCAAACGTTTACTTTATGCTCGGAAAAGGCGTTTGAAAACGGCTCAATGCGCTCCTGCGCTAGGAAAGCTGATTTCATGCACTCGGTGACACAAAGTGTGTTCCCACTCTGAACAAGTGCATATCACAATACTCTGTTGAAAACTCGTTTCGGACGTGCTTTTACAGTTAAAATGACAAATATGATGCAAATGTGTTGAAAGCTCGAAAACATGAAAATCCCTGCTTAGAAAGGTGTTACAAGTCACATATGCTCGAATGCTCTCATTTCGCTCAAAATCAATGTTCCTTGCCAAACGTTTACTGTATGCTCGGAAAAGGCGTTTGAAAACGGCTCAATGCGCTCCTGCGCTAGGAAAGCTGATTTCATGCACTCGGTGACACAAAGTGTGTTCCCACTCTGAACAAGTGCATATCACAATACTCTGTTGAAAACTCGTTTCGGACGTGCTTTTACAGTTAAAATGACAAATATGATGCAAATGTGTTGAAAGCTCGAAAACATGAAAATCCCTGCTTAGAAAGGTGTTACAAGTCACATATGCTCGAATGCTCTCATTTCGCTCAAAATCAATGTTCCTTGCCAAACGTTTACTTTATGCTCGGAAAAGGCGTTTGAAAACGGCTCAATGCGCTCCTGCGCTAGGAAAGCTGATTTCATGCACTCGGTGACACAAAGTGTGTTCCCACTCTGAACAAGTGCATATCACAATACTCTGTTGAAAACTCGTTTCGGACGTGCTTTTACAGTTAAAATGACAAATATGATGCAAATGTGTTGAAAGCTCGAAAACATGAAAATCCCTGCTTAGAAAGGTGTTACAAGTCACATATGCTCGAATGCTCTCATTTCGCTCAAAATCAATGTTCCTTGCCAAACGTTTACTGTATGCTCGGAAAAGGCGTTTGAAAACGGCTCAATGCGCTCCTGCGCTAGGAAAGCTGATTTCATGCACTCGGTGACACAAAGTGTGTTCCCACTCTGAACAAGTGCATATCACAATACTCTGCTGAAAACTCGTTTCGGACGTGCTTTTACAGTTAAAATGACAAATATGATGCAAATGTGTTGAAAGCTCGAAAACATGAAAATCCCTGCTTAGAAAGGTGTTACAAGTCACATATGCTCGAATGCTCTCATTTCGCTCAAACTCAATGTTCCTTGCCAAACGTTTACTTTATGCTCGGAAAAGGCGTTTGAAAACGGCTCAATGCGCTCCTGCGCTAGGAAAGCTGTTTTCATGCACTCGGTGACACAAAGTGTGTTTTCCCAATCTGAACAAGTGCATATGAACAAGGTATGAACAAGGTCCAACAAAAAGAAACTTGGAAAGTTTGAGTATTTGGGATCAACTTGCATCTAGGTTATGAGAAATGTCATTGCTCTTTGAGGAAAGTGTCACTTTGTGTGCATCTTTGAGTTGTAATCTTATTCCTGATTACCCATATTGTGATACTACGGTGAAAACTCGTTTCAGACGTGCGTTTACAGTTAAAATGACAAATATGATGAAAATGTGTTGAAAGCTCGAAAACATGAAAATCCATGCTTAGACCGATGTTACAGGTCACATAATGCTCTCATTTCGCTCAAAATCAATGGTCCTTGTCAAACGTTTGCTTTATGCTCTGAAAAGGCGTTAGAAACAGACTGAAGGCGCTCCTATGCTAGGAAAGCTGTTTTCATGCACTCGGTGACACAAAGTGTGTTTTCCCAATCTGAACAAGTGCATATATCACAATACTATGTTGAAAACTCGTTTCAGACGTGCTTTTACAGTTAAAATGACAAATATGATGCAAATGTGTTGAAAGCTCGAAAACATGAAAATCCCTGCTTAGAAAGGTGTTACAAGTCACATATGCTCGAATGCTCTCATTTCGCTCAAAATCAATGTTCCTTGCCAAACGTTTACTTTATGCTCGGAAAAGGCGTTTGAAAACGGCTCAATGCGCTCCTGCGCTAGGAAAGCTGATTTCATGCACTCGGTGACACAAAGTGTGTTCCCACTCTGAACAAGTGCATATCACAATACTCTGTTGAAAACTCGTTTCGGACGTGCTTTTACAGTTAAAATGACAAATATGATGCAAATGTGTTGAAAGCTCGAAAACATGAAAATCCCTGCTTAGAAAGGTGTTACAAGTCACATATGCTCGAATGCTCTCATTTCGCTCAAAATCAATGTTCCTTGCCAAACGTTTACTTTATGCTCGGAAAAGGCGTTTGAAAACGGCTCAATGCGCTCCTGCGCTAGGAAAGCTGTTTTCATGCACTCGGTGACACAAAGTGTGTTTTCCCAATCTGAACAAGTGCATATGAACAAGGTATGAACAAGGTCCAACAAAAAGAAACTTGGAAAGTTTGAGTATTTGGGATCAACTTGCATCTAGGTTATGAGAAATGTCATTGCTCTTTGAGGAAAGTGTCACTTTGTGTGCATCTTTGAGTTGTAATCTTATTCCTGATTACCCATATTGTGATACTACGGTGAAAACTCGTTTCAGACGTGCGTTTACAGTTAAAATGACAAATATGATGAAAATGTGTTGAAAGCTCGAAAACATGAAAATCCATGCTTAGACCGATGTTACAGGTCACATAATGCTCTCATTTCGCTCAAAATCAATGGTCCTTGTCAAACGTTTGCTTTATGCTCTGAAAAGGCGTTAGAAACAGACTGAAGGCGCTCCTATGCTAGGAAAGCTGTTTTCATGCACTCGGTGACACAAAGTGTGTTTTCCCAATCTGAACAAGTGCATATATCACAATACTATGTTGAAAACTCGTTTCAGACGTGCTTTTACAGTTAAAATGACAAATATGATGCAAATGTGTTGAAAGCTCGAAAACATGAAAATCCCTGCTTAGAAAGGTGTTACAAGTCACATATGCTCGAATGCTCTCATTTCGCTCAAAATCAATGTTCCTTGCCAAACGTTTACTTTATGCTCGGAAAAGGCGTTTGAAAACGGCTCAATGCGCTCCTGCGCTAGGAAAGCTGATTTCATGCACTCGGTGACACAAAGTGTGTTCCCACTCTGAACAAGTGCATATCACAATACTCTGCTGAAAACTCGTTTCGGACGTGCTTTTACAGTTAAAATGACAAATATGATGAAAATGTGTTGAAAGCTCGAAAACATGAAAATCCCTGCTTAGAAAGGTGTTACAAGTCACATATGCTCGAATGCTCTCATTTCGCTCAAAATCAATGTTCCTTGCCAAACGTTTACTTTATGCTCGGAAAAGGCGTTTGAAAACGGCTCAATGCGCTCCTGCGCTAGGAAAGCTGTTTTCATGCACTCGGTGACACAAAGTGTGTTTTCCCAATCTGAACAAGTGCATATGAACAAGGTATGAACAAGGTCCAACAAAAAGAAACTTGGAAAGTTTGAGTATTTGGGATCAACTTGCATCTAGGTTATGAGAAATGTCATTGCTCTTTGAGGAAAGTGTCACTTTGTGTGCATCTTTGAGTTGTAATCTTATTCCTGATTACCCATATTGTGATACTACGGTGAAAACTCGTTTCAGACGTGCGTTTACAGTTAAAATGACAAATATGATGAAAATGTGTTGAAAGCTCGAAAACATGAAAATCCATGCTTAGACCGATGTTACAGGTCACATAATGCTCTCATTTCGCTCAAAATCAATGGTCCTTGTCAAACGTTTGCTTTATGCTCTGAAAAGGCGTTAGAAACAGACTGAAGGCGCTCCTATGCTAGGAAAGCTGTTTTCATGCACTCGGTGACACAAAGTGTGTTTTCCCAATCTGAACAAGTGCATATATCACAATACTATGTTGAAAACTCGTTTCAGACGTGCTTTTACAGTTAAAATGACAAATATGATGCAAATGTGTTGAAAGCTCGAAAACATGAAAATCCCTGCTTAGAAAGGTGTTACAAGTCACATATGCTCGAATGCTCTCATTTCGCTCAAACTCAATGTTCCTTGCCAAACGTTTACTTTATGCTCGGAAAAGGCGTTTGAAAACGGCTCAATGCGCTCCTGCGCTAGGAAAGCTGATTTCATGCACTCGGTGACACAAAGTGTGTTCCCACTCTGAACAAGTGCATATCACAATACTCTGCTGAAAACTCGTTTCGGACGTGCTTTTACAGTTAAAATGACAAATATGATGCAAATGTGTTGAAAGCTCGAAAACATGAAAATCCCTGCTTAGAAAGGTGTTACAAGTCACATATGCTCGAATGCTCTCATTTCGCTCAAAATCAATGTTCCTTGCCAAACGTTTACTTTATGCTCGGAAAAGGCGTTTGAAAACGGCTCAATGCGCTCCTGCGCTAGGAAAGCTGTTTTCATGCACTCGGTGACACAAAGTGTGTTTTCCCAATCTGAACAAGTGCATATGAACAAGGTATGAACAAGGTCCAACAAAAAGAAACTTGGAAAGTTTGAGTATTTGGGATCAACTTGCATCTAGGTTATGAGAAATGTCATTGCTCTTTGAGGAAAGTGTCACTTTGTGTGCATCTTTGAGTTGTAATCTTATTCCTGATTACCCATATTGTGATACTACGGTGAAAACTCGTTTCAGACGTGCGTTTACAGTTAAAATGACAAATATGATGAAAATGTGTTGAAAGCTCGAAAACATGAAAATCCATGCTTAGACCGATGTTACAGGTCACATAATGCTCTCATTTCGCTCAAAATCAATGGTCCTTGTCAAACGTTTGCTTTATGCTCTGAAAAGGCGTTAGAAACAGACTGAAGGCGCTCCTATGCTAGGAAAGCTGTTTTCATGCACTCGGTGACACAAAGTGTGTTTTCCCAATCTGAACAAGTGCATATATCACAATACTATGTTGAAAACTCGTTTCAGACGTGCTTTTACAGTTAAAATGACAAATATGATGCAAATGTGTTGAAAGCTCGAAAACATGAAAATCCCTGCTTAGAAAGGTGTTACAAGTCACATATGCTCGAATGCTCTCATTTCGCTCAAAATCAATGTTCCTTGCCAAACGTTTACTTTATGCTCGGAAAAGGCGTTTGAAAACGGCTCAATGCGCTCCTGCGCTAGGAAAGCTGATTTCATGCACTCGGTGACACAAAGTGTGTTCCCACTCTGAACAAGTGCATATCACAATACTCTGCTGAAAACTCGTTTCGGACGTGCTTTTACAGTTAAAATGACAAATATGATGAAAATGTGTTGAAAGCTCGAAAACATGAAAATCCCTGCTTAGAAAGGTGTTACAAGTCACATATGCTCGAATGCTCTCATTTCGCTCAAAATCAATGTTCCTTGCCAAACGTTTACTTTATGCTCGGAAAAGGCGTTTGAAAACGGCTCAATGCGCTCCTGCGCTAGGAAAGCTGTTTTCATGCACTCGGTGACACAAAGTGTGTTTTCCCAATCTGAACAAGTGCATATGAACAAGGTATGAACAAGGTCCAACAAAAAGAAACTTGGAAAGTTTGAGTATTTGGGATCAACTTGCATCTAGGTTATGAGAAATGTCATTGCTCTTTGAGGAAAGTGTCACTTTGTGTGCATCTTTGAGTTGTAATCTTATTCCTGATTACCCATATTGTGATACTACGGTGAAAACTCGTTTCAGACGTGCGTTTACAGTTAAAATGACAAATATGATGAAAATGTGTTGAAAGCTCGAAAACATGAAAATCCATGCTTAGACCGATGTTACAGGTCACATAATGCTCTCATTTCGCTCAAAATCAATGGTCCTTGTCAAACGTTTGCTTTATGCTCTGAAAAGGCGTTAGAAACAGACTGAAGGCGCTCCTATGCTAGGAAAGCTGTTTTCATGCACTCGGTGACACAAAGTGTGTTTTCCCAATCTGAACAAGTGCATATATCACAATACTCTGTTGAAAACTCGTTTCAGACGTGCTTTTACAGTTAAAATGACAAATATGATGCAAATGTGTTGAAAGCTCGAAAACATGAAAATCCCTGCTTAGAAAGGTGTTACAAGTCACATATGCTCGAATGCTCTCATTTCGCTCAAAATCAATGTTCCTTGCCAAACGTTTACTTTATGCTCGGAAAAGGCGTTTGAAAACGGCTCAATGCGCTCCTGCGCTAGGAAAGCTGATTTCATGCACTCGGTGACACAAAGTGTGTTCCCACTCTGAACAAGTGCATATCACAATACTCTGTTGAAAACTCGTTTCGGACGTGCTTTTACAGTTAAAATGACAAATATGATGCAAATGTGTTGAAAGCTCGAAAACATGAAAATCCCTGCTTAGAAAGGTGTTACAAGTCACATATGCTCGAATGCTCTCATTTCGCTCAAAATCAATGTTCCTTGCCAAACGTTTACTGTATGCTCGGAAAAGGCGTTTGAAAACGGCTCAATGCGCTCCTGCGCTAGGAAAGCTGATTTCATGCACTCGGTGACACAAAGTGTGTTCCCACTCTGAACAAGTGCATATCACAATACTCTGTTGAAAACTCGTTTCGGACGTGCTTTTACAGTTAAAATGACAAATATGATGCAAATGTGTTGAAAGCTCGAAAACATGAAAATCCCTGCTTAGAAAGGTGTTACAAGTCACATATGCTCGAATGCTCTCATTTCGCTCAAAATCAATGTTCCTTGCCAAACGTTTACTTTATGCTCGGAAAAGGCGTTTGAAAACGGCTCAATGCGCTCCTGCGCTAGGAAAGCTGATTTCATGCACTCGGTGACACAAAGTGTGTTCCCACTCTGAACAAGTGCATATCACAATAGTCTGTTGAAAACTCGTTTCGGACGTGCTTTTACAGTTAAAATGACAAATATGATGCAAATGTGTTGAAAGCTCGAAAACATGAAAATCCCTGCTTAGAAAGGTGTTACAAGTCACATATGCTCGAATGCTCTCATTTCGCTCAAAATCAATGTTCCTTGCCAAACGTTTACTGTATGCTCGGAAAAGGCGTTTGAAAACGGCTCAATGCGCTCCTGCGCTAGGAAAGCTGATTTCATGCACTCGGTGACACAAAGTGTGTTCCCACTCTGAACAAGTGCATATCACAATACTCTGCTGAAAACTCGTTTCGGACGTGCTTTTACAGTTAAAATGACAAATATGATGCAAATGTGTTGAAAGCTCGAAAACATGAAAATCCCTGCTTAGAAAGGTGTTACAAGTCACATATGCTCGAATGCTCTCATTTCGCTCAAACTCAATGTTCCTTGCCAAACGTTTACTTTATGCTCGGAAAAGGCGTTTGAAAACGGCTCAATGCGCTCCTGCGCTAGGAAAGCTGTTTTCATGCACTCGGTGACACAAAGTGTGTTTTCCCAATCTGAACAAGTGCATATGAACAAGGTATGAACAAGGTCCAACAAAAAGAAACTTGGAAAGTTTGAGTATTTGGGATCAACTTGCATCTAGGTTATGAGAAATGTCATTGCTCTTTGAGGAAAGTGTCACTTTGTGTGCATCTTTGAGTTGTAATCTTATTCCTGATTACCCATATTGTGATACTACGGTGAAAACTCGTTTCAGACGTGCGTTTACAGTTAAAATGACAAATATGATGAAAATGTGTTGAAAGCTCGAAAACATGAAAATCCATGCTTAGACCGATGTTACAGGTCACATAATGCTCTCATTTCGCTCAAAATCAATGGTCCTTGTCAAACGTTTGCTTTATGCTCTGAAAAGGCGTTAGAAACAGACTGAAGGCGCTCCTATGCTAGGAAAGCTGTTTTCATGCACTCGGTGACACAAAGTGTGTTTTCCCAATCTGAACAAGTGCATATATCACAATACTATGTTGAAAACTCGTTTCAGACGTGCTTTTACAGTTAAAATGACAAATATGATGCAAATGTGTTGAAAGCTCGAAAACATGAAAATCCCTGCTTAGAAAGGTGTTACAAGTCACATATGCTCGAATGCTCTCATTTCGCTCAAAATCAATGTTCCTTGCCAAACGTTTACTTTATGCTCGGAAAAGGCGTTTGAAAACGGCTCAATGCGCTCCTGCGCTAGGAAAGCTGATTTCATGCACTCGGTGACACAAAGTGTGTTCCCACTCTGAACAAGTGCATATCACAATACTCTGTTGAAAACTCGTTTCGGACGTGCTTTTACAGTTAAAATGACAAATATGATGCAAATGTGTTGAAAGCTCGAAAACATGAAAATCCCTGCTTAGAAAGGTGTTACAAGTCACATATGCTCGAATGCTCTCATTTCGCTCAAAATCAATGTTCCTTGCCAAACGTTTACTTTATGCTCGGAAAAGGCGTTTGAAAACGGCTCAATGCGCTCCTGCGCTAGGAAAGCTGTTTTCATGCACTCGGTGACACAAAGTGTGTTTTCCCAATCTGAACAAGTGCATATGAACAAGGTATGAACAAGGTCCAACAAAAAGAAACTTGGAAAGTTTGAGTATTTGGGATCAACTTGCATCTAGGTTATGAGAAATGTCATTGCTCTTTGAGGAAAGTGTCACTTTGTGTGCATCTTTGAGTTGTAATCTTATTCCTGATTACCCATATTGTGATACTACGGTGAAAACTCGTTTCAGACGTGCGTTTACAGTTAAAATGACAAATATGATGAAAATGTGTTGAAAGCTCGAAAACATGAAAATCCATGCTTAGACCGATGTTACAGGTCACATAATGCTCTCATTTCGCTCAAAATCAATGGTCCTTGTCAAACGTTTGCTTTATGCTCTGAAAAGGCGTTAGAAACAGACTGAAGGCGCTCCTATGCTAGGAAAGCTGTTTTCATGCACTCGGTGACACAAAGTGTGTTTTCCCAATCTGAACAAGTGCATATATCACAATACTATGTTGAAAACTCGTTTCAGACGTGCTTTTACAGTTAAAATGACAAATATGATGCAAATGTGTTGAAAGCTCGAAAACATGAAAATCCCTGCTTAGAAAGGTGTTACAAGTCACATATGCTCGAATGCTCTCATTTCGCTCAAAATCAATGTTCCTTGCCAAACGTTTACTTTATGCTCGGAAAAGGCGTTTGAAAACGGCTCAATGCGCTCCTGCGCTAGGAAAGCTGATTTCATGCACTCGGTGACACAAAGTGTGTTCCCACTCTGAACAAGTGCATATCACAATACTCTGCTGAAAACTCGTTTCGGACGTGCTTTTACAGTTAAAATGACAAATATGATGAAAATGTGTTGAAAGCTCGAAAACATGAAAATCCCTGCTTAGAAAGGTGTTACAAGTCACATATGCTCGAATGCTCTCATTTCGCTCAAAATCAATGTTCCTTGCCAAACGTTTACTTTATGCTCGGAAAAGGCGTTTGAAAACGGCTCAATGCGCTCCTGCGCTAGGAAAGCTGTTTTCATGCACTCGGTGACACAAAGTGTGTTTTCCCAATCTGAACAAGTGCATATGAACAAGGTATGAACAAGGTCCAACAAAAAGAAACTTGGAAAGTTTGAGTATTTGGGATCAACTTGCATCTAGGTTATGAGAAATGTCATTGCTCTTTGAGGAAAGTGTCACTTTGTGTGCATCTTTGAGTTGTAATCTTATTCCTGATTACCCATATTGTGATACTACGGTGAAAACTCGTTTCAGACGTGCGTTTACAGTTAAAATGACAAATATGATGAAAATGTGTTGAAAGCTCGAAAACATGAAAATCCATGCTTAGACCGATGTTACAGGTCACATAATGCTCTCATTTCGCTCAAAATCAATGGTCCTTGTCAAACGTTTGCTTTATGCTCTGAAAAGGCGTTAGAAACAGACTGAAGGCGCTCCTATGCTAGGAAAGCTGTTTTCATGCACTCGGTGACACAAAGTGTGTTTTCCCAATCTGAACAAGTGCATATATCACAATACTATGTTGAAAACTCGTTTCAGACGTGCTTTTACAGTTAAAATGACAAATATGATGCAAATGTGTTGAAAGCTCGAAAACATGAAAATCCCTGCTTAGAAAGGTGTTACAAGTCACATATGCTCGAATGCTCTCATTTCGCTCAAACTCAATGTTCCTTGCCAAACGTTTACTTTATGCTCGGAAAAGGCGTTTGAAAACGGCTCAATGCGCTCCTGCGCTAGGAAAGCTGATTTCATGCACTCGGTGACACAAAGTGTGTTCCCACTCTGAACAAGTGCATATCACAATACTCTGCTGAAAACTCGTTTCGGACGTGCTTTTACAGTTAAAATGACAAATATGATGCAAATGTGTTGAAAGCTCGAAAACATGAAAATCCCTGCTTAGAAAGGTGTTACAAGTCACATATGCTCGAATGCTCTCATTTCGCTCAAAATCAATGTTCCTTGCCAAACGTTTACTTTATGCTCGGAAAAGGCGTTTGAAAACGGCTCAATGCGCTCCTGCGCTAGGAAAGCTGTTTTCATGCACTCGGTGACACAAAGTGTGTTTTCCCAATCTGAACAAGTGCATATGAACAAGGTATGAACAAGGTCCAACAAAAAGAAACTTGGAAAGTTTGAGTATTTGGGATCAACTTGCATCTAGGTTATGAGAAATGTCATTGCTCTTTGAGGAAAGTGTCACTTTGTGTGCATCTTTGAGTTGTAATCTTATTCCTGATTACCCATATTGTGATACTACGGTGAAAACTCGTTTCAGACGTGCGTTTACAGTTAAAATGACAAATATGATGAAAATGTGTTGAAAGCTCGAAAACATGAAAATCCATGCTTAGACCGATGTTACAGGTCACATAATGCTCTCATTTCGCTCAAAATCAATGGTCCTTGTCAAACGTTTGCTTTATGCTCTGAAAAGGCGTTAGAAACAGACTGAAGGCGCTCCTATGCTAGGAAAGCTGTTTTCATGCACTCGGTGACACAAAGTGTGTTTTCCCAATCTGAACAAGTGCATATATCACAATACTATGTTGAAAACTCGTTTCAGACGTGCTTTTACAGTTAAAATGACAAATATGATGCAAATGTGTTGAAAGCTCGAAAACATGAAAATCCCTGCTTAGAAAGGTGTTACAAGTCACATATGCTCGAATGCTCTCATTTCGCTCAAACTCAATGTTCCTTGCCAAACGTTTACTTTATGCTCGGAAAAGGCGTTTGAAAACGGCTCAATGCGCTCCTGCGCTAGGAAAGCTGATTTCATGCACTCGGTGACACAAAGTGTGTTCCCACTCTGAACAAGTGCATATCACAATACTCTGCTGAAAACTCGTTTCGGACGTGCTTTTACAGTTAAAATGACAAATATGATGCAAATGTGTTGAAAGCTCGAAAACATGAAAATCCCTGCTTAGAAAGGTGTTACAAGTCACATATGCTCGAATGCTCTCATTTCGCTCAAAATCAATGTTCCTTGCCAAACGTTTACTTTATGCTCGGAAAAGGCGTTTGAAAACGGCTCAATGCGCTCCTGCGCTAGGAAAGCTGTTTTCATGCACTCGGTGACACAAAGTGTGTTTTCCCAATCTGAACAAGTGCATATGAACAAGGTATGAACAAGGTCCAACAAAAAGAAACTTGGAAAGTTTGAGTATTTGGGATCAACTTGCATCTAGGTTATGAGAAATGTCATTGCTCTTTGAGGAAAGTGTCACTTTGTGTGCATCTTTGAGTTGTAATCTTATTCCTGATTACCCATATTGTGATACTACGGTGAAAACTCGTTTCAGACGTGCGTTTACAGTTAAAATGACAAATATGATGAAAATGTGTTGAAAGCTCGAAAACATGAAAATCCATGCTTAGACCGATGTTACAGGTCACATAATGCTCTCATTTCGCTCAAAATCAATGGTCCTTGTCAAACGTTTGCTTTATGCTCTGAAAAGGCGTTAGAAACAGACTGAAGGCGCTCCTATGCTAGGAAAGCTGTTTTCATGCACTCGGTGACACAAAGTGTGTTTTCCCAATCTGAACAAGTGCATATATCACAATACTATGTTGAAAACTCGTTTCAGACGTGCTTTTACAGTTAAAATGACAAATATGATGCAAATGTGTTGAAAGCTCGAAAACATGAAAATCCCTGCTTAGAAAGGTGTTACAAGTCACATATGCTCGAATGCTCTCATTTCGCTCAAAATCAATGTTCCTTGCCAAACGTTTACTTTATGCTCGGAAAAGGCGTTTGAAAACGGCTCAATGCGCTCCTGCGCTAGGAAAGCTGATTTCATGCACTCGGTGACACAAAGTGTGTTCCCACTCTGAACAAGTGCATATCACAATACTCTGTTGAAAACTCGTTTCGGACGTGCTTTTACAGTTAAAATGACAAATATGATGCAAATGTGTTGAAAGCTCGAAAACATGAAAATCCCTGCTTAGAAAGGTGTTACAAGTCACATATGCTCGAATGCTCTCATTTCGCTCAAAATCAATGTTCCTTGCCAAACGTTTACTGTATGCTCGGAAAAGGCGTTTGAAAACGGCTCAATGCGCTCCTGCGCTAGGAAAGCTGATTTCATGCACTCGGTGACACAAAGTGTGTTCCCACTCTGAACAAGTGCATATCACAATACTCTGTTGAAAACTCGTTTCGGACGTGCTTTTACAGTTAAAATGACAAATATGATGCAAATGTGTTGAAAGCTCGAAAACATGAAAATCCCTGCTTAGAAAGGTGTTACAAGTCACATATGCTCGAATGCTCTCATTTCGCTCAAAATCAATGTTCCTTGCCAAACGTTTACTTTATGCTCGGAAAAGGCGTTTGAAAACGGCTCAATGCGCTCCTGCGCTAGGAAAGCTGATTTCATGCACTCGGTGACACAAAGTGTGTTCCCACTCTGAACAAGTGCATATCACAATACTCTGTTGAAAACTCGTTTCGGACGTGCTTTTACAGTTAAAATGACAAATATGATGAAAATGTGTTGAAAGCTCGAAAACATGAAAATCCCTGCTTAGAAAGGTGTTACAAGTCACATATGCTCGAATGCTCTCATTTCGCTCAAAATCAATGTTCCTTGCCAAACGTTTACTTTATGCTCGGAAAAGGCGTTTGAAAACGGCTCAATGCGCTCCTGCGCTAGGAAAGCTGATTTCATGCACTCGGTGACACAAAGTGTGTTCCCACTCTGAACAAGTGCATATCACAATACTCTGCTGAAAACTCGTTTCGGACGTGCTTTTACAGTTAAAATGACAAATATGATGAAAATGTGTTGAAAGCTCGAAAACATGAAAATCCCTGCTTAGAAAGGTGTTACAAGTCACATATGCTCGAATGCTCTCATTTCGCTCAAAATCAATGTTCCTTGCCAAACGTTTACTTTATGCTCGGAAAAGGCGTTTGAAAACGGCTCAATGCGCTCCTGCGCTAGGAAAGCTGTTTTCATGCACTCGGTGACACAAAGTGTGTTTTCCCAATCTGAACAAGTGCATATGAACAAGGTATGAACAAGGTCCAACAAAAAGAAACTTGGAAAGTTTGAGTATTTGGGATCAACTTGCATCTAGGTTATGAGAAATGTCATTGCTCTTTGAGGAAAGTGTCACTTTGTGTGCATCTTTGAGTTGTAATCTTATTCCTGATTACCCATATTGTGATACTACGGTGAAAACTCGTTTCAGACGTGCGTTTACAGTTAAAATGACAAATATGATGAAAATGTGTTGAAAGCTCGAAAACATGAAAATCCATGCTTAGACCGATGTTACAGGTCACATAATGCTCTCATTTCGCTCAAAATCAATGGTCCTTGTCAAACGTTTGCTTTATGCTCTGAAAAGGCGTTAGAAACAGACTGAAGGCGCTCCTATGCTAGGAAAGCTGTTTTCATGCACTCGGTGACACAAAGTGTGTTTTCCCAATCTGAACAAGTGCATATATCACAATACTATGTTGAAAACTCGTTTCAGACGTGCTTTTACAGTTAAAATGACAAATATGATGCAAATGTGTTGAAAGCTCGAAAACATGAAAATCCCTGCTTAGAAAGGTGTTACAAGTCACATATGCTCGAATGCTCTCATTTCGCTCAAAATCAATGTTCCTTGCCAAACGTTTACTTTATGCTCGGAAAAGGCGTTTGAAAACGGCTCAATGCGCTCCTGCGCTAGGAAAGCTGATTTCATGCACTCGGTGACACAAAGTGTGTTCCCACTCTGAACAAGTGCATATCACAATACTCTGCTGAAAACTCGTTTCGGACGTGCTTTTACAGTTAAAATGACAAATATGATGAAAATGTGTTGAAAGCTCGAAAACATGAAAATCCCTGCTTAGAAAGGTGTTACAAGTCACATATGCTCGAATGCTCTCATTTCGCTCAAAATCAATGTTCCTTGCCAAACGTTTACTTTATGCTCGGAAAAGGCGTTTGAAAACGGCTCAATGCGCTCCTGCGCTAGGAAAGCTGTTTTCATGCACTCGGTGACACAAAGTGTGTTTTCCCAATCTGAACAAGTGCATATGAACAAGGTATGAACAAGGTCCAACAAAAAGAAACTTGGAAAGTTTGAGTATTTGGGATCAACTTGCATCTAGGTTATGAGAAATGTCATTGCTCTTTGAGGAAAGTGTCACTTTGTGTGCATCTTTGAGTTGTAATCTTATTCCTGATTACCCATATTGTGATACTACGGTGAAAACTCGTTTCAGACGTGCGTTTACAGTTAAAATGACAAATATGATGAAAATGTGTTGAAAGCTCGAAAACATGAAAATCCATGCTTAGACCGATGTTACAGGTCACATAATGCTCTCATTTCGCTCAAAATCAATGGTCCTTGTCAAACGTTTGCTTTATGCTCTGAAAAGGCGTTAGAAACAGACTGAAGGCGCTCCTATGCTAGGAAAGCTGTTTTCATGCACTCGGTGACACAAAGTGTGTTTTCCCAATCTGAACAAGTGCATATATCACAATACTATGTTGAAAACTCGTTTCGGACGTGCTTTTACAGTTAAAATGACAAATATGATGCAAATGTGTTGAAAGCTCGAAAACATGAAAATCCCTGCTTAGAAAGGTGTTACAAGTCACATATGCTCGAATGCTCTCATTTCGCTCAAACTCAATGTTCCTTGCCAAACGTTTACTTTATGCTCGGAAAAGGCGTTTGAAAACGGCTCAATGCGCTCCTGCGCTAGGAAAGCTGATTTCATGCACTCGGTGACACAAAGTGTGTTCCCACTCTGAACAAGTGCATATCACAATACTCTGCTGAAAACTCGTTTCGGACGTGCTTTTACAGTTAAAATGACAAATATGATGCAAATGTGTTGAAAGCTCGAAAACATGAAAATCCCTGCTTAGAAAGGTGTTACAAGTCACATATGCTCGAATGCTCTCATTTCGCTCAAAATCAATGTTCCTTGCCAAACGTTTACTTTATGCTCGGAAAAGGCGTTTGAAAACGGCTCAATGCGCTCCTGCGCTAGGAAAGCTGTTTTCATGCACTCGGTGACACAAAGTGTGTTTTCCCAATCTGAACAAGTGCATATGAACAAGGTATGAACAAGGTCCAACAAAAAGAAACTTGGAAAGTTTGAGTATTTGGGATCAACTTGCATCTAGGTTATGAGAAATGTCATTGCTCTTTGAGGAAAGTGTCACTTTGTGTGCATCTTTGAGTTGTAATCTTATTCCTGATTACCCATATTGTGATACTACGGTGAAAACTCGTTTCGGACGTGCTTTTACAGTTAAAATGACAAATATGATGCAAATGTGTTGAAAGCTCGAAAACATGAAAATCCCTGCTTAGAAAGGTGTTACAAGTCACATATGCTCGAATGCTCTCATTTCGCTCAAAATCAATGTTCCTTGCCAAACGTTTACTTTATGCTCGGAAAAGGCGTTTGAAAACGGCTCAATGCGCTCCTGCGCTAGGAAAGCTGATTTCATGCACTCGGTGACACAAAGTGTGTTCCCACTCTGAACAAGTGCATATCACAATACTCTGCTGAAAACTCGTTTCGGACGTGCTTTTACAGTTAAAATGACAAATATGATGCAAATGTGTTGAAAGCTCGAAAACATGAAAATCCCTGCTTAGAAAGGTGTTACAAGTCACATATGCTCGAATGCTCTCATTTCGCTCAAAATCAATGTTCCTTGCCAAACGTTTACTTTATGCTCGGAAAAGGCGTTTGAAAACGGCTCAATGCGCTCCTGCGCTAGGAAAGCTGATTTCATGCACTCGGTGACACAAAGTGTGTTCCCACTCTGAACAAGTGCATATCACAATACTCTGTTGAAAACTCGCTTCGGACGTGCTTTTACAGTTAAAATGACAAATATGATGCAAATGTGTTGAAAGCTCGAAAACATGAAAATCCCTGCTTAGAAAGGTGTTACAAGTCACATATGCTCGAATGCTCTCATTTCGCTCAAAATCAATGTTCCTTGCCAAACGTTTACTTTATGCTCGGAAAAGGCGTTTGAAAACGGCTCAATGCGCTCCTGCGCTAGGAAAGCTGTTTTCATGCACTCGGTGACACAAAGTGTGTTTTCCCAATCTGAACAAGTGCATATGAACAAGGTATGAACAAGGTCCAACAAAAAGAAACTTGGAAAGTTTGAGTATTTGGGATCAACTTGCATCTAGGTTATGAGAAATGTCATTGCTCTTTGAGGAAAGTGTCACTTTGTGTGCATCTTTGAGTTGTAATCTTATTCCTGATTACCCATATTGTGATACTACGGTGAAAACTCGTTTCAGACGTGCGTTTACAGTTAAAATGACAAATATGATGAAAATGTGTTGAAAGCTCGAAAACATGAAAATCCATGCTTAGACCGATGTTACAGGTCACATAATGCTCTCATTTCGCTCAAAATCAATGGTCCTTGTCAAACGTTTGCTTTATGCTCTGAAAAGGCGTTAGAAACAGACTGAAGGCGCTCCTATGCTAGGAAAGCTGTTTTCATGCACTCGGTGACACAAAGTGTGTTTTCCCAATCTGAACAAGTGCATATATCACAATACTATGTTGAAAACTCGTTTCAGACGTGCTTTTACAGTTAAAATGACAAATATGATGCAAATGTGTTGAAAGCTCGAAAACATGAAAATCCCTGCTTAGAAAGGTGTTACAAGTCACATATGCTCGAATGCTCTCATTTCGCTCAAAATCAATGTTCCTTGCCAAACGTTTACTTTATGCTCGGAAAAGGCGTTTGAAAACGGCTCAATGCGCTCCTGCGCTAGGAAAGCTGATTTCATGCACTCGGTGACACAAAGTGTGTTCCCACTCTGAACAAGTGCATATCACAATACTCTGCTGAAAACTCGTTTCGGACGTGCTTTTACAGTTAAAATGACAAATATGATGCAAATGTGTTGAAAGCTCGAAAACATGAAAATCCCTGCTTAGAAAGGTGTTACAAGTCACATATGCTCGAATGCTCTCATTTCGCTCAAAATCAATGTTCCTTGCCAAACGTTTACTTTATGCTCGGAAAAGGCGTTTGAAAACGGCTCAATGCGCTCCTGCGCTAGGAAAGCTGTTTTCATGCACTCGGTGACACAAAGTGTGTTTTCCCAATCTGAACAAGTGCATATGAACAAGGTATGAACAAGGTCCAACAAAAAGAAACTTGGAAAGTTTGAGTATTTGGGATCAACTTGCATCTAGGTTATGAGAAATGTCATTGCTCTTTGAGGAAAGTGTCACTTTGTGTGCATCTTTGAGTTGTAATCTTATTCCTGATTACCCATATTGTGATACTACGGTGAAAACTCGTTTCAGACGTGCGTTTACAGTTAAAATGACAAATATGATGAAAATGTGTTGAAAGCTCGAAAACATGAAAATCCATGCTTAGACCGATGTTACAGGTCACATAATGCTCTCATTTCGCTCAAAATCAATGGTCCTTGTCAAACGTTTGCTTTATGCTCTGAAAAGGCGTTAGAAACAGACTGAAGGCGCTCCTATGCTAGGAAAGCTGTTTTCATGCACTCGGTGACACAAAGTGTGTTTTCCCAATCTGAACAAGTGCATATATCACAATACTATGTTGAAAACTCGTTTCAGACGTGCTTTTACAGTTAAAATGACAAATATGATGCAAATGTGTTGAAAGCTCGAAAACATGAAAATCCCTGCTTAGAAAGGTGTTACAAGTCACATATGCTCGAATGCTCTCATTTCGCTCAAAATCAATGTTCCTTGCCAAACGTTTACTTTATGCTCGGAAAAGGCGTTTGAAAACGGCTCAATGCGCTCCTGCGCTAGGAAAGCTGATTTCATGCACTCGGTGACACAAAGTGTGTTCCCACTCTGAACAAGTGCATATCACAATACTCTGCTGAAAACTCGTTTCGGACGTGCTTTTACAGTTAAAATGACAAATATGATGCAAATGTGTTGAAAGCTCGAAAACATGAAAATCCCTGCTTAGAAAGGTGTTACAAGTCACATATGCTCGAATGCTCTCATTTCGCTCAAAATCAATGTTCCTTGCCAAACGTTTACTTTATGCTCGGAAAAGGCGTTTGAAAACGGCTCAATGCGCTCCTGCGCTAGGAAAGCTGTTTTCATGCACTCGGTGACACAAAGTGTGTTTTCCCAATCTGAACAAGTGCATATGAACAAGGTATGAACAAGGTCCAACAAAAAGAAACTTGGAAAGTTTGAGTATTTGGGATCAACTTGCATCTAGGTTATGAGAAATGTCATTGCTCTTTGAGGAAAGTGTCACTTTGTGTGCATCTTTGAGTTGTAATCTTATTCCTGATTACCCATATTGTGATACTACGGTGAAAACTCGTTTCAGACGTGCGTTTACAGTTAAAATGACAAATATGATGAAAATGTGTTGAAAGCTCGAAAACATGAAAATCCATGCTTAGACCGATGTTACAGGTCACATAATGCTCTCATTTCGCTCAAAATCAATGGTCCTTGTCAAACGTTTGCTTTATGCTCTGAAAAGGCGTTAGAAACAGACTGAAGGCGCTCCTATGCTAGGAAAGCTGTTTTCATGCACTCGGTGACACAAAGTGTGTTTTCCCAATCTGAACAAGTGCATATATCACAATACTATGTTGAAAACTCGTTTCAGACGTGCTTTTACAGTTAAAATGACAAATATGATGCAAATGTGTTGAAAGCTCGAAAACATGAAAATCCCTGCTTAGAAAGGTGTTACAAGTCACATATGCTCGAATGCTCTCATTTCGCTCAAAATCAATGTTCCTTGCCAAACGTTTACTTTATGCTCGGAAAAGGCGTTTGAAAACGGCTCAATGCGCTCCTGCGCTAGGAAAGCTGATTTCATGCACTCGGTGACACAAAGTGTGTTCCCACTCTGAACAAGTGCATATCACAATACTCTGTTGAAAACTCGTTTCGGACGTGCTTTTACAGTTAAAATGACAAATATGATGCAAATGTGTTGAAAGCTCGAAAACATGAAAATCCCTGCTTAGAAAGGTGTTACAAGTCACATATGCTCGAATGCTCTCATTTCGCTCAAAATCAATGTTCCTTGCCAAACGTTTACTGTATGCTCGGAAAAGGCGTTTGAAAACGGCTCAATGCGCTCCTGCGCTAGGAAAGCTGATTTCATGCACTCGGTGACACAAAGTGTGTTCCCACTCTGAACAAGTGCATATCACAATACTCTGTTGAAAACTCGTTTCGGACGTGCTTTTACAGTTAAAATGACAAATATGATGCAAATGTGTTGAAAGCTCGAAAACATGAAAATCCCTGCTTAGAAGTCACATATGCTCGAATGCTCTCATTTCGCTCAAAATCAATGTTCCTTGCCAAACGTTTACTTTATGCTCGGAAAAGGCGTTTGAAAACGGCTCAATGCGCTCCTGCGCTAGGAAAGCTGATTTCATGCACTCGGTGACACAAAGTGTGTTCCCACTCTGAACAAGTGCATATCACAATACTCTGTTGAAAACTCGTTTCGGACGTGCTTTTACAGTTAAAATGACAAATATGATGAAAATGTGTTGAAAGCTCGAAAACATGAAAATCCCTGCTTAGAAAGGTGTTACAAGTCACATATGCTCGAATGCTCTCATTTCGCTCAAAATCAATGTTCCTTGCCAAACGTTTACTTTATGCTCGGAAAAGGCGTTTGAAAACGGCTCAATGCGCTCCTGCGCTAGGAAAGCTGATTTCATGCACTCGGTGACACAAAGTGTGTTCCCACTCTGAACAAGTGCATATCACAATACTCTGCTGAAAACTCGTTTCGGACGTGCTTTTACAGTTAAAATGACAAATATGATGCAAATGTGTTGAAAGCTCGAAAACATGAAAATCCCTGCTTAGAAAGGTGTTACAAGTCACATATGCTCGAATGCTCTCATTTCGCTCAAAATCAATGTTCCTTGCCAAACGTTTACTTTATGCTCGGAAAAGGCGTTTGAAAACGGCTCAATGCGCTCCTGCGCTAGGAAAGCTGATTTCATGCACTCGGTGACACAAAGTGTGTTCCCACTCTGAACAAGTGCATATCACAATACTCTGTTGAAAACTCGTTTCGGACGTGCTTTTACAGTTAAAATGACAAATATGATGCAAATGTGTTGAAAGCTCGAAAACATGAAAATCCCTGCTTAGAAAGGTGTTACAAGTCACATATGCTCGAATGCTCTCATTTCGCTCAAAATCAATGTTCCTTGCCAAACGTTTACTTTATGCTCGGAAAAGGCGTTTGAAAACGGCTCAATGCGCTCCTGCGCTAGGAAAGCTGTTTTCATGCACTCGGTGACACAAAGTGTGTTTTCCCAATCTGAACAAGTGCATATGAACAAGGTATGAACAAGGTCCAACAAAAAGAAACTTGGAAAGTTTGAGTATTTGGGATCAACTTGCATCTAGGTTATGAGAAATGTCATTGCTCTTTGAGGAAAGTGTCACTTTGTGTGCATCTTTGAGTTGTAATCTTATTCCTGATTACCCATATTGTGATACTACGGTGAAAACTCGTTTCAGACGTGCGTTTACAGTTAAAATGACAAATATGATGAAAATGTGTTGAAAGCTCGAAAACATGAAAATCCATGCTTAGACCGATGTTACAGGTCACATAATGCTCTCATTTCGCTCAAAATCAATGGTCCTTGTCAAACGTTTGCTTTATGCTCTGAAAAGGCGTTAGAAACAGACTGAAGGCGCTCCTATGCTAGGAAAGCTGTTTTCATGCACTCGGTGACACAAAGTGTGTTTTCCCAATCTGAACAAGTGCATATATCACAATACTATGTTGAAAACTCGTTTCAGACGTGCTTTTACAGTTAAAATGACAAATATGATGCAAATGTGTTGAAAGCTCGAAAACATGAAAATCCCTGCTTAGAAAGGTGTTACAAGTCACATATGCTCGAATGCTCTCATTTCGCTCAAAATCAATGTTCCTTGCCAAACGTTTACTTTATGCTCGGAAAAGGCGTTTGAAAACGGCTCAATGCGCTCCTGCGCTAGGAAAGCTGATTTCATGCACTCGGTGACACAAAGTGTGTTCCCACTCTGAACAAGTGCATATCACAATACTCTGCTGAAAACTCGTTTCGGACGTGCTTTTACAGTTAAAATGACAAATATGATGCAAATGTGTTGAAAGCTCGAAAACATGAAAATCCCTGCTTAGAAAGGTGTTACAAGTCACATATGCTCGAATGCTCTCATTTCGCTCAAAATCAATGTTCCTTGCCAAACGTTTACTTTATGCTCGGAAAAGGCGTTTGAAAACGGCTCAATGCGCTCCTGCGCTAGGAAAGCTGTTTTCATGCACTCGGTGACACAAAGTGTGTTTTCCCAATCTGAACAAGTGCATATGAACAAGGTATGAACAAGGTCCAACAAAAAGAAACTTGGAAAGTTTGAGTATTTGGGATCAACTTGCATCTAGGTTATGAGAAATGTCATTGCTCTTTGAGGAAAGTGTCACTTTGTGTGCATCTTTGAGTTGTAATCTTATTCCTGATTACCCATATTGTGATACTACGGTGAAAACTCGTTTCAGACGTGCGTTTACAGTTAAAATGACAAATATGATGAAAATGTGTTGAAAGCTCGAAAACATGAAAATCCATGCTTAGACCGATGTTACAGGTCACATAATGCTCTCATTTCGCTCAAAATCAATGGTCCTTGTCAAACGTTTGCTTTATGCTCTGAAAAGGCGTTAGAAACAGACTGAAGGCGCTCCTATGCTAGGAAAGCTGTTTTCATGCACTCGGTGACACAAAGTGTGTTTTCCCAATCTGAACAAGTGCATATATCACAATACTATGTTGAAAACTCGTTTCAGACGTGCTTTTACAGTTAAAATGACAAATATGATGCAAATGTGTTGAAAGCTCGAAAACATGAAAATCCCTGCTTAGAAAGGTGTTACAAGTCACATATGCTCGAATGCTCTCATTTCGCTCAAAATCAATGTTCCTTGCCAAACGTTTACTTTATGCTCGGAAAAGGCGTTTGAAAACGGCTCAATGCGCTCCTGCGCTAGGAAAGCTGATTTCATGCACTCGGTGACACAAAGTGTGTTCCCACTCTGAACAAGTGCATATCACAATACTCTGTTGAAAACTCGTTTCGGACGTGCTTTTACAGTTAAAATGACAAATATGATGCAAATGTGTTGAAAGCTCGAAAACATGAAAATCCCTGCTTAGAAAGGTGTTACAAGTCACATATGCTCGAATGCTCTCATTTCGCTCAAAATCAATGTTCCTTGCCAAACGTTTACTGTATGCTCGGAAAAGGCGTTTGAAAACGGCTCAATGCGCTCCTGCGCTAGGAAAGCTGATTTCATGCACTCGGTGACACAAAGTGTGTTCCCACTCTGAACAAGTGCATATCACAATACTCTGTTGAAAACTCGTTTCGGACGTGCTTTTACAGTTAAAATGACAAATATGATGCAAATGTGTTGAAAGCTCGAAAACATGAAAATCCCTGCTTAGAAGTCACATATGCTCGAATGCTCTCATTTCGCTCAAAATCAATGTTCCTTGCCAAACGTTTACTTTATGCTCGGAAAAGGCGTTTGAAAACGGCTCAATGCGCTCCTGCGCTAGGAAAGCTGATTTCATGCACTCGGTGACACAAAGTGTGTTCCCACTCTGAACAAGTGCATATCACAATACTCTGTTGAAAACTCGTTTCGGACGTGCTTTTACAGTTAAAATGACAAATATGATGAAAATGTGTTGAAAGCTCGAAAACATGAAAATCCCTGCTTAGAAAGGTGTTACAAGTCACATATGCTCGAATGCTCTCATTTCGCTCAAAATCAATGTTCCTTGCCAAACGTTTACTTTATGCTCGGAAAAGGCGTTTGAAAACGGCTCAATGCGCTCCTGCGCTAGGAAAGCTGATTTCATGCACTCGGTGACACAAAGTGTGTTCCCACTCTGAACAAGTGCATATCACAATACTCTGCTGAAAACTCGTTTCGGACGTGCTTTTACAGTTAAAATGACAAATATGATGCAAATGTGTTGAAAGCTCGAAAACATGAAAATCCCTGCTTAGAAAGGTGTTACAAGTCACATATGCTCGAATGCTCTCATTTCGCTCAAAATCAATGTTCCTTGCCAAACGTTTACTTTATGCTCGGAAAAGGCGTTTGAAAACGGCTCAATGCGCTCCTGCGCTAGGAAAGCTGTTTTCATGCACTCGGTGACACAAAGTGTGTTTTCCCAATCTGAACAAGTGCATATGAACAAGGTATGAACAAGGTCCAACAAAAAGAAACTTGGAAAGTTTGAGTATTTGGGATCAACTTGCATCTAGGTTATGAGAAATGTCATTGCTCTTTGAGGAAAGTGTCACTTTGTGTGCATCTTTGAGTTGTAATCTTATTCCTGATTACCCATATTGTGATACTACGGTGAAAACTCGTTTCAGACGTGCGTTTACAGTTAAAATGACAAATATGATGAAAATGTGTTGAAAGCTCGAAAACATGAAAATCCATGCTTAGACCGATGTTACAGGTCACATAATGCTCTCATTTCGCTCAAAATCAATGGTCCTTGTCAAACGTTTGCTTTATGCTCTGAAAAGGCGTTAGAAACAGACTGAAGGCGCTCCTATGCTAGGAAAGCTGTTTTCATGCACTCGGTGACACAAAGTGTGTTTTCCCAATCTGAACAAGTGCATATATCACAATACTATGTTGAAAACTCGTTTCAGACGTGCTTTTACAGTTAAAATGACAAATATGATGCAAATGTGTTGAAAGCTCGAAAACATGAAAATCCCTGCTTAGAAAGGTGTTACAAGTCACATATGCTCGAATGCTCTCATTTCGCTCAAAATCAATGTTCCTTGCCAAACGTTTACTTTATGCTCGGAAAAGGCGTTTGAAAACGGCTCAATGCGCTCCTGCGCTAGGAAAGCTGATTTCATGCACTCGGTGACACAAAGTGTGTTCCCACTCTGAACAAGTGCATATCACAATACTCTGTTGAAAACTCGTTTCGGACGTGCTTTTACAGTTAAAATGACAAATATGATGCAAATGTGTTGAAAGCTCGAAAACATGAAAATCCCTGCTTAGAAAGGTGTTACAAGTCACATATGCTCGAATGCTCTCATTTCGCTCAAAATCAATGTTCCTTGCCAAACGTTTACTGTATGCTCGGAAAAGGCGTTTGAAAACGGCTCAATGCGCTGCTGCGCTAGGAAAGCTGATTTCATGCACTCGGTGACACAAAGTGTGTTCCCACTCTGAACAAGTGCATATCACAATACTCTGTTGAAAACTCGTTTCGGACGTGCTTTTACAGTTAAAATGACAAATATGATGCAAATGTGTTGAAAGCTCGAAAACATGAAAATCCCTGCTTAGAAAGGTGTTACAAGTCACATATGCTCGAATGCTCTCATTTCGCTCAAAATCAATGTTCCTTGCCAAACGTTTACTTTATGCTCGGAAAAGGCGTTTGAAAACGGCTCAATGCGCTCCTGCGCTAGGAAAGCTGATTTCATGCACTCGGTGACACAAAGTGTGTTCCCACTCTGAACAAGTGCATATCACAATACTCTGTTGAAAACTCGTTTCGGACGTGCTTTTACAGTTAAAATGACAAATATGATGCAAATGTGTTGAAAGCTCGAAAACATGAAAATCCCTGCTTACAAAGGTGTTACAAGTCACATATGCTCGAATGCTCTCATTTCGCTCAAAATCAATGTTCCTTGCCAAACGTTTACTTTATGCTCGGAAAAGGCGTTTGAAAACGGCTCAATGCGCTCCTGCGCTAGGAAAGCTGATTTCATGCACTCGGTGACACAAAGTGTGTTCCCACTCTGAACAAGTGCATATCACAATACTCTGTTGAAAACTCGTTTCGGACGTGCTTTTACAGTTAAAATGACAAATATGATGCAAATGTGTTGAAAGCTCGAAAACATGAAAATCCCTGCTTAGAAAGGTGTTACAAGTCACATATGCTCGAATGCTCTCATTTCGCTCAAAATCAATGTTCCTTGCCAAACGTTTACTTTATGCTCGGAAAAGGCGTTTGAAAACGGCTCAATGCGCTCCTGCGCTAGGAAAGCTGATTTCATGCACTCGGTGACACAAAGTGTGTTCCCACTCTGAACAAGTGCATATCACAATACTCTGTTGAAAACTCGCTTCGGACGTGCTTTTACAGTTAAAATGACAAATATGATGCAAATGTGTTGAAAGCTCGAAAACATGAAAATCCCTGCTTAGAAAGGTGTTACAAGTCACATATGCTCGAATGCTCTCATTTCGCTCAAAATCAATGTTCCTTGCCAAACGTTTACTTTATGCTCGGAAAAGGCGTTTGAAAACGGCTCAATGCGCTCCTGCGCTAGGAAAGCTGTTTTCATGCACTCGGTGACACAAAGTGTGTTTTCCCAATCTGAACAAGTGCATATGAACAAGGTATGAACAAGGTCCAACAAAAAGAAACTTGGAAAGTTTGAGTATTTGGGATCAACTTGCATCTAGGTTATGAGAAATGTCATTGCTCTTTGAGGAAAGTGTCACTTTGTGTGCATCTTTGAGTTGTAATCTTATTCCTGATTACCCATATTGTGATACTACGGTGAAAACTCGTTTCAGACGTGCGTTTACAGTTAAAATGACAAATATGATGAAAATGTGTTGAAAGCTCGAAAACATGAAAATCCATGCTTAGACCGATGTTACAGGTCACATAATGCTCTCATTTCGCTCAAAATCAATGGTCCTTGTCAAACGTTTGCTTTATGCTCTGAAAAGGCGTTAGAAACAGACTGAAGGCGCTCCTATGCTAGGAAAGCTGTTTTCATGCACTCGGTGACACAAAGTGTGTTTTCCCAATCTGAACAAGTGCATATATCACAATACTATGTTGAAAACTCGTTTCAGACGTGCTTTTACAGTTAAAATGACAAATATGATGCAAATGTGTTGAAAGCTCGAAAACATGAAAATCCCTGCTTAGAAAGGTGTTACAAGTCACATATGCTCGAATGCTCTCATTTCGCTCAAAATCAATGTTCCTTGCCAAACGTTTACTTTATGCTCGGAAAAGGCGTTTGAAAACGGCTCAATGCGCTCCTGCGCTAGGAAAGCTGATTTCATGCACTCGGTGACACAAAGTGTGTTCCCACTCTGAACAAGTGCATATCACAATACTCTGCTGAAAACTCGTTTCGGACGTGCTTTTACAGTTAAAATGACAAATATGATGCAAATGTGTTGAAAGCTCGAAAACATGAAAATCCCTGCTTAGAAAGGTGTTACAAGTCACATATGCTCGAATGCTCTCATTTCGCTCAAAATCAATGTTCCTTGCCAAACGTTTACTTTATGCTCGGAAAAGGCGTTTGAAAACGGCTCAATGCGCTCCTGCGCTAGGAAAGCTGTTTTCATGCACTCGGTGACACAAAGTGTGTTTTCCCAATCTGAACAAGTGCATATGAACAAGGTATGAACAAGGTCCAACAAAAAGAAACTTGGAAAGTTTGAGTATTTGGGATCAACTTGCATCTAGGTTATGAGAAATGTCATTGCTCTTTGAGGAAAGTGTCACTTTGTGTGCATCTTTGAGTTGTAATCTTATTCCTGATTACCCATATTGTGATACTACGGTGAAAACTCGTTTCAGACGTGCGTTTACAGTTAAAATGACAAATATGATGAAAATGTGTTGAAAGCTCGAAAACATGAAAATCCATGCTTAGACCGATGTTACAGGTCACATAATGCTCTCATTTCGCTCAAAATCAATGGTCCTTGTCAAACGTTTGCTTTATGCTCTGAAAAGGCGTTAGAAACAGACTGAAGGCGCTCCTATGCTAGGAAAGCTGTTTTCATGCACTCGGTGACACAAAGTGTGTTTTCCCAATCTGAACAAGTGCATATATCACAATACTATGTTGAAAACTCGTTTCAGACGTGCTTTTACAGTTAAAATGACAAATATGATGCAAATGTGTTGAAAGCTCGAAAACATGAAAATCCCTGCTTAGAAAGGTGTTACAAGTCACATATGCTCGAATGCTCTCATTTCGCTCAAAATCAATGTTCCTTGCCAAACGTTTACTTTATGCTCGGAAAAGGCGTTTGAAAACGGCTCAATGCGCTCCTGCGCTAGGAAAGCTGATTTCATGCACTCGGTGACACAAAGTGTGTTCCCACTCTGAACAAGTGCATATCACAATACTCTGTTGAAAACTCGTTTCGGACGTGCTTTTACAGTTAAAATGACAAATATGATGCAAATGTGTTGAAAGCTCGAAAACATGAAAATCCCTGCTTAGAAAGGTGTTACAAGTCACATATGCTCGAATGCTCTCATTTCGCTCAAAATCAATGTTCCTTGCCAAACGTTTACTGTATGCTCGGAAAAGGCGTTTGAAAACGGCTCAATGCGCTCCTGCGCTAGGAAAGCTGATTTCATGCACTCGGTGACACAAAGTGTGTTCCCACTCTGAACAAGTGCATATCACAATACTCTGTTGAAAACTCGTTTCGGACGTGCTTTTACAGTTAAAATGACAAATATGATGCAAATGTGTTGAAAGCTCGAAAACATGAAAATCCCTGCTTAGAAAGGTGTTACAAGTCACATATGCTCGAATGCTCTCATTTCGCTCAAAATCAATGTTCCTTGCCAAACGTTTACTTTATGCTCGGAAAAGGCGTTTGAAAACGGCTCAATGCGCTCCTGCGCTAGGAAAGCTGATTTCATGCACTCGGTGACACAAAGTGTGTTCCCACTCTGAACAAGTGCATATCACAATACTCTGTTGAAAACTCGTTTCGGACGTGCTTTTACAGTTAAAATGACAAATATGATGCAAATGTGTTGAAAGCTCGAAAACATGAAAATCCCTGCTTAGAAAGGTGTTACAAGTCACATATGCTCGAATGCTCTCATTTCGCTCAAAATCAATGTTCCTTGCCAAACGTTTACTTTATGCTCGGAAAAGGCGTTTGAAAACGGCTCAATGCGCTCCTGCGCTAGGAAAGCTGATTTCATGCACTCGGTGACACAAAGTGTGTTCCCACTCTGAACAAGTGCATATCACAATACTCTGCTGAAAACTCGTTTCGGACGTGCTTTTACAGTTAAAATGACAAATATGATGCAAATGTGTTGAAAGCTCGAAAACATGAAAATCCCTGCTTAGAAAGGTGTTACAAGTCACATATGCTCGAATGCTCTCATTTCGCTCAAAATCAATGTTCCTTGCCAAACGTTTACTTTATGCTCGGAAAAGGCGTTTGAAAACGGCTCAATGCGCTCCTGCGCTAGGAAAGCTGTTTTCATGCACTCGGTGACACAAAGTGTGTTTTCCCAATCTGAACAAGTGCATATGAACAAGGTATGAACAAGGTCCAACAAAAAGAAACTTGGAAAGTTTGAGTATTTGGGATCAACTTGCATCTAGGTTATGAGAAATGTCATTGCTCTTTGAGGAAAGTGTCACTTTGTGTGCATCTTTGAGTTGTAATCTTATTCCTGATTACCCATATTGTGATACTACGGTGAAAACTCGTTTCAGACGTGCGTTTACAGTTAAAATGACAAATATGATGAAAATGTGTTGAAAGCTCGAAAACATGAAAATCCATGCTTAGACCGATGTTACAGGTCACATAATGCTCACATTTCGCTCAAAATCAATGGTCCTTGTCAAACGTTTGCTTTATGCTCTGAAAAGGCGTTAGAAACAGACTGAAGGCGCTCCTATGCTAGGAAAGCTGTTTTCATGCACTCGGTGACACAAAGTGTGTTTTCCCAATCTGAACAAGTGCATATATCACAATACTATGTTGAAAACTCGTTTCAGACGTGCTTTTACAGTTAAAATGACAAATATGATGCAAATGTGTTGAAAGCTCGAAAACATGAAAATCCCTGCTTAGAAAGGTGTTACAAGTCACATATGCTCGAATGCTCTCATTTCGCTCAAAATCAATGTTCCTTGCCAAACGTTTACTTTATGCTCGGAAAAGGCGTTTGAAAACGGCTCAATGCGCTCCTGCGCTAGGAAAGCTGATTTCATGCACTCGGTGACACAAAGTGTGTTCCCACTCTGAACAAGTGCATATCACAATACTCTGTTGAAAACTCGTTTCGGACGTGCTTTTACAGTTAAAATGACAAATATGATGCAAATGTGTTGAAAGCTCGAAAACATGAAAATCCCTGCTTAGAAAGGTGTTACAAGTCACATATGCTCGAATGCTCTCATTTCGCTCAAAATCAATGTTCCTTGCCAAACGTTTACTGTATGCTCGGAAAAGGCGTTTGAAAACGGCTCAATGCGCTGCTGCGCTAGGAAAGCTGATTTCATGCACTCGGTGACACAAAGTGTGTTCCCACTCTGAACAAGTGCATATCACAATACTCTGTTGAAAACTCGTTTCGGACGTGCTTTTACAGTTAAAATGACAAATATGATGCAAATGTGTTGAAAGCTCGAAAACATGAAAATCCCTGCTTAGAAAGGTGTTACAAGTCACATATGCTCGAATGCTCTCATTTCGCTCAAAATCAATGTTCCTTGCCAAACGTTTACTTTATGCTCGGAAAAGGCGTTTGAAAACGGCTCAATGCGCTCCTGCGCTAGGAAAGCTGATTTCATGCACTCGGTGACACAAAGTGTGTTCCCACTCTGAACAAGTGCATATCACAATACTCTGCTGAAAACTCGTTTCGGACGTGCTTTTACAGTTAAAATGACAAATATGATGCAAATGTGTTGAAAGCTCGAAAACATGAAAATCCCTGCTTAGAAAGGTGTTACAAGTCACATATGCTCGAATGCTCTCATTTCGCTCAAAATCAATGTTCCTTGCCAAACGTTTACTTTATGCTCGGAAAAGGCGTTTGAAAACGGCTCAATGCGCTCCTGCGCTAGGAAAGCTGTTTTCATGCACTCGGTGACACAAAGTGTGTTTTCCCAATCTGAACAAGTGCATATGAACAAGGTATGAACAAGGTCCAACAAAAAGAAACTTGGAAAGTTTGAGTATTTGGGATCAACTTGCATCTAGGTTATGAGAAATGTCATTGCTCTTTGAGGAAAGTGTCACTTTGTGTGCATCTTTGAGTTGTAATCTTATTCCTGATTACCCATATTGTGATACTACGGTGAAAACTCGTTTCAGACGTGCGTTTACAGTTAAAATGACAAATATGATGAAAATGTGTTGAAAGCTCGAAAACATGAAAATCCATGCTTAGACCGATGTTACAGGTCACATAATGCTCTCATTTCGCTCAAAATCAATGGTCCTTGTCAAACGTTTGCTTTATGCTCTGAAAAGGCGTTAGAAACAGACTGAAGGCGCTCCTATGCTAGGAAAGCTGTTTTCATGCACTCGGTGACACAAAGTGTGTTTTCCCAATCTGAACAAGTGCATATATCACAATACTATGTTGAAAACTCGTTTCAGACGTGCTTTTACAGTTAAAATGACAAATATGATGCAAATGTGTTGAAAGCTCGAAAACATGAAAATCCCTGCTTAGAAAGGTGTTACAAGTCACATATGCTCGAATGCTCTCATTTCGCTCAAAATCAATGTTCCTTGCCAAACGTTTACTTTATGCTCGGAAAAGGCGTTTGAAAACGGCTCAATGCGCTCCTGCGCTAGGAAAGCTGATTTCATGCACTCGGTGACACAAAGTGTGTTCCCACTCTGAACAAGTGCATATCACAATACTCTGTTGAAAACTCGTTTCGGACGTGCTTTTACAGTTAAAATGACAAATATGATGCAAATGTGTTGAAAGCTCGAAAACATGAAAATCCCTGCTTAGAAAGGTGTTACAAGTCACATATGCTCGAATGCTCTCATTTCGCTCAAAATCAATGTTCCTTGCCAAACGTTTACTGTATGCTCGGAAAAGGCGTTTGAAAACGGCTCAATGCGCTGCTGCGCTAGGAAAGCTGATTTCATGCACTCGGTGACACAAAGTGTGTTCCCACTCTGAACAAGTGCATATCACAATACTCTGTTGAAAACTCGTTTCGGACGTGCTTTTACAGTTAAAATGACAAATATGATGCAAATGTGTTGAAAGCTCGAAAACATGAAAATCCCTGCTTAGAAAGGTGTTACAAGTCACATATGCTCGAATGCTCTCATTTCGCTCAAAATCAATGTTCCTTGCCAAACGTTTACTTTATGCTCGGAAAAGGCGTTTGAAAACGGCTCAATGCGCTCCTGCGCTAGGAAAGCTGATTTCATGCACTCGGTGACACAAAGTGTGTTCCCACTCTGAACAAGTGCATATCACAATACTCTGTTGAAAACTCGTTTCGGACGTGCTTTTACAGTTAAAATGACAAATATGATGCAAATGTGTTGAAAGCTCGAAAACATGAAAATCCCTGCTTACAAAGGTGTTACAAGTCACATATGCTCGAATGCTCTCATTTCGCTCAAAATCAATGTTCCTTGCCAAACGTTTACTTTATGCTCGGAAAAGGCGTTTGAAAACGGCTCAATGCGCTCCTGCGCTAGGAAAGCTGATTTCATGCACTCGGTGACACAAAGTGTGTTCCCACTCTGAACAAGTGCATATCACAATACTCTGTTGAAAACTCGTTTCGGACGTGCTTTTACAGTTAAAATGACAAATATGATGCAAATGTGTTGAAAGCTCGAAAACATGAAAATCCCTGCTTAGAAAGGTGTTACAAGTCACATATGCTCGAATGCTCTCATTTCGCTCAAAATCAATGTTCCTTGCCAAACGTTTACTGTATGCTCGGAAAAGGCGTTTGAAAACGGCTCAATGCGCTCCTGCGCTAGGAAAGCTGATTTCATGCACTCGGTGACACAAAGTGTGTTCCCACTCTGAACAAGTGCATATCACAATACTCTGTTGAAAACTCGTTTCGGACGTGCTTTTACAGTTAAAATGACAAATATGATGCAAATGTGTTGAAAGCTCGAAAACATGAAAATCCCTGCTTAGAAAGGTGTTACAAGTCACATATGCTCGAATGCTCTCATTTCGCTCAAAATCAATGTTCCTTGCCAAACGTTTACTTTATGCTCGGAAAAGGCGTTTGAAAACGGCTCAATGCGCTCCTGCGCTAGGAAAGCTGATTTCATGCACTCGGTGACACAAAGTGTGTTCCCACTCTGAACAAGTGCATATCACAATACTCTGCTGAAAACTCGTTTCGGACGTGCTTTTACAGTTAAAATGACAAATATGATGCAAATGTGTTGAAAGCTCGAAAACATGAAAATCCCTGCTTAGAAAGGTGTTACAAGTCACATATGCTCGAATGCTC
This sequence comes from Neoarius graeffei, assembly GCF_027579695.1. Lineage (NCBI taxonomy): Eukaryota > Metazoa > Chordata > Actinopteri > Siluriformes > Ariidae > Neoarius > Neoarius graeffei. Next base: position 28,522,683 of record NC_083576.1, on the reverse strand, counting down.
TCATTTCGCTCAAAATCAATGTTCCTTGCCAAACGTTTACTTTATGCTCGGAAAAGGCGTTTGAAAACGGCTCAATGCGCTCCTGCGCTAGGAAAGCTGTTTTCATGCACTCGGTGACACAAAGTGTGTTTTCCCAATCTGAACAAGTGCATATGAACAAGGTATGAACAAGGTCCAACAAAAAGAAACTTGGAAAGTTTGAGTATTTGGGATCAACTTGCATCTAGGTTATGAGAAATGTCATTGCTCTTTGAGGAAAGTGTCACTTTGTGTGCATCTTTGAGTTGTAATCTTATTCCTGATTACCCATATTGTGATACTACGGTGAAAACTCGTTTCAGACGTGCGTTTACAGTTAAAATGACAAATATGATGAAAATGTGTTGAAAGCTCGAAAACATGAAAATCCATGCTTAGACCGATGTTACAGGTCACATAATGCTCTCATTTCGCTCAAAATCAATGGTCCTTGTCAAACGTTTGCTTTATGCTCTGAAAAGGCGTTAGAAACAGACTGAAGGCGCTCCTATGCTAGGAAAGCTGTTTTCATGCACTCGGTGACACAAAGTGTGTTTTCCCAATCTGAACAAGTGCATATATCACAATACTATGTTGAAAACTCGTTTCAGACGTGCTTTTACAGTTAAAATGACAAATATGATGCAAATGTGTTGAAAGCTCGAAAACATGAAAATCCCTGCTTAGAAAGGTGTTACAAGTCACATATGCTCGAATGCTCTCATTTCGCTCAAAATCAATGTTCCTTGCCAAACGTTTACTTTATGCTCGGAAAAGGCGTTTGAAAACGGCTCAATGCGCTCCTGCGCTAGGAAAGCTGATTTCATGCACTCGGTGACACAAAGTGTGTTCCCACTCTGAACAAGTGCATATCACAATACTCTGTTGAAAACTCGTTTCGGACGTGCTTTTACAGTTAAAATGACAAATATGATGCAAATGTGTTGAAAGCTCGAAAACATGAAAATCCCTGCTTAGAAAGGTGTTACAAGTCACATATGCTCGAATGCTCTCATTTCGCTCAAAATCAATGTTCCTTGCCAAACGTTTACTGTATGCTCGGAAAAGGCGTTTGAAAACGGCTCAATGCGCTCCTGCGCTAGGAAAGCTGATTTCATGCACTCGGTGACACAAAGTGTGTTCCCACTCTGAACAAGTGCATATCACAATACTCTGTTGAAAACTCGTTTCGGACGTGCTTTTACAGTTAAAATGACAAATATGATGAAAATGTGTTGAAAGCTCGAAAACATGAAAATCCCTGCTTAGAAAGGTGTTACAAGTCACATATGCTCGAATTCTCTCATTTCGCTCAAAATCAATGTTCCTTGCCAAACGTTTACTTTATGCTCGGAAAAGGCGTTTGAAAACGGCTCAATGCGCTCCTGCGCTAGGAAAGCTGATTTCATGCACTCGGTGACACAAAGTGTGTTCCCACTCTGAACAAGTGCATATCACAATACTCTGCTGAAAACTCGTTTCGGACGTGCTTTTACAGTTAAAATGACAAATATGATGCAAATGTGTTGAAAGCTCGAAAACATGAAAATCCCTGCTTAGAAAGGTGTTACAAGTCACATATGCTCGAATGCTCTCATTTCGCTCAAAATCAATGTTCCTTGCCAAACGTTTACTTTATGCTCGGAAAAGGCGTTTGAAAACGGCTCAATGCGCTCCTGCGCTAGGAAAGCTGTTTTCATGCACTCGGTGACACAAAGTGTGTTTTCCCAATCTGAACAAGTGCATATGAACAAGGTATGAACAAGGTCCAACAAAAAGAAACTTGGAAAGTTTGAGTATTTGGGATCAACTTGCATCTAGGTTATGAGAAATGTCATTGCTCTTTGAGGAAAGTGTCACTTTGTGTGCATCTTTGAGTTGTAATCTTATTCCTGATTACCCATATTGTGATACTACGGTGAAAACTCGTTTCAGACGTGCTTTTACAGTTAAAATGACAAATATGATGCAAATGTGTTGAAAGCTCGAAAACATGAAAATCCATGCTTAGACCGATGTTACAGGTCACATAATGCTCTCATTTCGCTCAAAATCAATGGTCCTTGTCAAACGTTTGCTTTATGCTCTGAAAAGGCGTAGGAAACACACTGAATGCGCTCCTGCGCTGGTAAAACTGTTTTCATGCACTCGGTGACACAAAGTGTGTTTTCCCAATCTGAACAAGTGCATATCACATTACTCTGTTGAAAACTCGTTTCAGACGTGCTTTTACAGTTAAAATGAGAAATATGATGAAAAGGTGTTGAAAGCTCGAAAACATCAAAATCCATGCTTAGAAAGTTGTTACGTGTCACATGTGCTCGAATGCACTCAATTCGCTCAAAATCAATGTTCCTTGTCCAACGTTTGCTTTATGCGCTGAAAAGGCGTTAGAAACAGACTGAAGGCGCTCCTATGCTAGGAAAGCTGTTTTCATGCACTCGGTGACACAAAGTGTGTTTTCCCAATCTGAACAAGTGCATATCACAATACTCTGTTGAAAACTCGTTTCAGACGTGCTTTTACAGTTAAAATGACAAATATGATGCAAATGTGTTGAAGGCTCGAAAACATGAAAATCCCTGCTTAGAAAGGTGTTACAAGTCACAAATGCTCGAATGCTCTCATTTCGCTCAAAATCAATGTTCCTTGCCAAACGTTTACTTTATGCTCGGAAAAGGCGTTTGAAAACGGCTCAATGCGCTCCTGCGCTAGGAAAGCTGTTTTCATGCACTCGGTGACACAAAGTGTGTTTTCCCAATCTGAACAAGTGCATATGAACAAGGTATGAACAAGGTCCAACAAAAAGAAACTTGGAAAGTTTGAGTATTTGGGATCAACTTGCATCTAGGTTATGAGAAATGTCATTGCTCTTTGAGGAAAGTGTCACTTTGTGTGCATCTTTGAGTTGTAATCTTATTCCTGATTACCCATATTGTGATACTACGGTGAAAACTCGTTTCAGACGTGCGTTTACAGTTAAAATGACAAATATGATGAAAATGTGTTGAAAGCTCGAAAACATGAAAATCCATGCTTAGACCGATGTTCCAGGTCACATAATGCTCTCATTTCGCTCAAAATCAGTGGTCCTTGTCAAACGTTTGCTTTATGCTCTGAAAAGGCGTTAGAAACAGACTGAAGGCGCTCCTATGCTAGGAAAGCTGTTTTCATGCACTCGGTGACACAAAGTGTGTTTTCCCAATCTGAACAAGTGCATATATCACAATACTATGTTGAAAACTCGTTTCAGACGTGCTTTTACAGTTAAAATGACAAATATGATGCAAATGTGTTGAAAGCTCGAAAACATGAAAATCCATGCTTAGACCGATGTTACAGGTCACATAATGCTCTCATTTCGCTCAAAATCAATGGTCCTTGTCAAACGTTTGCTTTATGCTCTGAAAAGGCGTAGGAAACACACTGAATGCGCTCCTGCGCTGGTAAAACTGTTTTCATGCACTCGGTGACACAAAGTGTGTTTTCCCAATCTGAACAAGTGCATATCACATTACTCTGTTGAAAACTCGTTTCAGACGTGCTTTTACAGTTAAAATGAGAAATATGATGAAAAGGTGTTGAAAGCTCGAAAACATCAAAATCCATGCTTAGAAAGTTGTTACGTGTCACATGTGCTCGAATGCACTCAATTCGCTCAAAATCAATGTTCCTTGTCCAACGTTTGCTTTATGCGCTGAAAAGGCGTTAGAAACAGACTGAAGGCGCTCCTATGCTAGGAAAGCTGTTTTCATGCACTCGGTGACACAAAGTGTGTTTTCCCAATCTGAACAAGTGCATATCACAATACTCTGTTGAAAACTCGTTTCAGACGTGCTTTTACAGTTAAAATGACAAATATGATGCAAATGTGTTGAAAGCTCGAAAACATGAAAATCCCTGCTTAGAAAGGTGTTACAAGTCACAAATGCTCGAATGCTCTCATTTCGCTCAAAATCAATGTTCCTTGCCAAACGTTTACTTTATGCTCGGAAAAGGCGTTTGAAAACGGCTCAATGCGCTCCTGCGCTAGGAAAGCTGTTTTCATGCACTCGGTGACACAAAGTGTGTTTTCCCAATCTGAACAAGTGCATATGAACAAGGTATGAACAAGGTCCAACAAAAAGAAACTTGGAAAGTTTGAGTATTTGGGATCAACTTGCATCTAGGTTATGAGAAATGTCATTGCTCTTTGAGGAAAGTGTCACTTTGTGTGCATCTTTGAGTTGTAATCTTATTCCTGATTACCCATATTGTGATACTACGGTGAAAACTCGTTTCAGACGTGCGTTTACAGTTAAAATGACAAATATGATGAAAATGTGTTGAAAGCTCGAAAACATGAAAATCCATGCTTAGACCGATGTTCCAGGTCACATAATGCTCTCATTTCGCTCAAAATCAGTGGTCCTTGTCAAACGTTTGCTTTATGCTCTGAAAAGGCGTTAGAAACAGACTGAAGGCGCTCCTATGCTAGGAAAGCTGTTTTCATGCACTCGGTGACACAAAGTGTGTTTTCCCAATCTGAACAAGTGCATATATCACAATACTATGTTGAAAACTCGTTTCAGACGTGCTTTTACAGTTAAAATGACAAATATGATGCAAATGTGTTGAAAGCTCGAAAACATGAAAATCCCTGCTTAGAAAGGTGTTACAAGTCACATATGCTCGAATGCTCTCATTTCGCTCAAAATCAATGTTCCTTGCCAAACGTTTACTTTATGCTCGGAAAAGGCGTTTGAAAACGGCTCAATGCGCTCCTGCGCTAGGAAAGCTGATTTCATGCACTCGGTGACACAAAGTGTGTTCCCACTCTGAACAAGTGCATATCACAATACTCTGTTGAAAACTCGTTTCGGACGTGCTTTTACAGTTAAAATGACAAATATGATGAAAATGTGTTGAAAGCTCGAAAACATGAAAATCCCTGCTTAGAAAGGTGTTACAAGTCACATATGCTCGAATGCTCTCATTTCGCTCAAAATCAATGTTCCTTGCCAAACGTTTACTTTATGCTCGGAAAAGGCGTTTGAAAACGGCTCAATGCGCTCCTGCGCTAGGAAAGCTGTTTTCATGCACTCGGTGACACAAAGTGTGTTTTCCCAATCTGAACAAGTGCATATGAACAAGGTATGAACAAGGTCCAACAAAAAGAAACTTGGAAAGTTTGAGTATTTGGGATCAACTTGCATCTAGGTTATGAGAAATGTCATTGCTCTTTGAGGAAAGTGTCACTTTGTGTGCATCTTTGAGTTGTAATCTTATTCCTGATTACCCATATTGTGATACTACGGTGAAAACTCGTTTCAGACGTGCTTTTACAGTTAAAATGACAAATATGATGAAAATGTGTTGAAAGCTCGAAAACATGAAAATCCATGCTTAGACCGATGTTACAGGTCACATAATGCTCTCATTTCGCTCAAAATCAATGGTCCTTGTTAAACGTTTGCTTTATGCTCTGAAAAGGCGTAGGAAACAGACTGAATGCGCTCCTGCGCTGGTAAAACTGTTTTCATGCACTCGGTGACAGAAAGTGTGTTTTCCCAATCTGAACAAGTGCATATCACATTACTCTGTTGAAAACTCGTTTCAGACGTGCTTTTACAGTTAAAATGACAAATATGATGAAAATGTGTTGAAAGCTCGAAAACATGAAAATCCATGCTTAGACCGATGTTACAGGTCACATAATGCTCTCATTTCGCTCAAAATCAATGGTCCTTGTCAAACGTTTGCTTTATGCTCTGAAAAGGCGTAGGAAACAGACTGAATGCGCTCCTGCGCTGGTAAAACTGTTTTCATGCACTCGGTGACACAAAGTGTGTTTTCCCAATCTGAACAAGTGCATATCACATTACTCTGTTGAAAACTCGTTTCAGACGTGCTTTTACAGTTAAAATGACAAATATGATGCAAATGTGTTGAAAGCTCGAAAACATGAAAATCCATGCTTAGACCGATGTTACAGGTCACATAATGCTCTCATTTCGCTCAAAATCAATGGTCCTTGTCAAACGTTTGCTTTATGCTCTGAAAAGGCGTAGGAAACAGACTGAATGCGCTCCTGCGCTGGTAAAACTGTTTTCATGCACTCGGTGACACAAAGTGTGTTTTCCCAATCTGAACAAGTGCATATCACATTACTCTGTTGAAAACTCGTTTCAGACGTGCTTTTACAGTTAAAATGAGAAATATGATGAAAAGGTGTTGAAAGCTCGAAAACATCAAAATCCATGCTTAGAAAGTTGTTACGTGTCACATGTGCTCGAATGCACTCAATTCGCTCAAAATCAATGTTCCTTGTCCAACGTTTGCTTTATGCGCTGAAAAGGCGTTAGAAACAGACTGAAGGCGCTCCTATGCTAGGAAAGCTGTTTTCATGCACTCGGTGACACAAAGTGTGTTTTCCCAATCTGAACAAGTGCATATCACAATACTCTGTTGAAAACTCGTTTCAGACGTGCTTTTACAGTTAAAATGACAAATATGATGCAAATGTGTTGAAAGCTCGAAAACATGAAAATCCCTGCTTAGAAAGGTGTTACAAGTCACAAATGCTCGAATGCTCTCATTTCGCTCAAAATCAATGTTCCTTGCCAAACGTTTACTTTATGCTCGGAAAAGGCGTTTGAAAACGGCTCAATGCGCTCCTGCGCTAGGAAAGCTGTTTTCATGCACTCGGTGACACAAAGTGTGTTTTCCCAATCTGAACAAGTGCATATGAACAAGGTATGAACAAGGTCCAACAAAAAGAAACTTGGAAAGTTTGAGTATTTGGGATCAACTTGCATCTAGGTTATGAGAAATGTCATTGCTCTTTGAGGAAAGTGTCACTTTGTGTGCATCTTTGAGTTGTAATCTTATTCCTGATTACCCATATTGTGATACTACGGTGAAAACTCGTTTCAGACGTGCTTTTACAGTTAAAATGACAAATATGATGAAAATGTGTTGAAAGCTCGAAAACATGAAAATCCATGCTTAGACCGATGTTACAGGTCACATAATGCTCTCATTTCGCTCAAAATCAATGGTCCTTGTCAAACGTTTGCTTTATGCTCTGAAAAGGCGTAGGAAACAGACTGAATGCGCTCCTGCGCTGGTAAAACTGTTTTCATGCACTCGGTGACAGAAAGTGTGTTTTCCCAATCTGAACAAGTGCATATCACATTACTCTGTTGAAAACTCGTTTCAGACGTGCTTTTACAGTTAAAATGACAAATATGATGCAAATGTGTTGAAAGCTCGAAAACATGAAAATCCATGCTTAGACCGATGTTACAGGTCACATAATGCTCTCATTTCGCTCAAAATCAATGGTCCTTGTCAAACGTTTACTTTATGCTCGGAAAAGGCGTTTGAAAACGGCTCAATGCGCTCCTGCGCTAGGAAAGCTGATTTCATGCACTCGGTGACACAAAGTGTGTTCCCACTCTGAACAAGTGCATATCACAATACTCTGTTGAAAACTCGTTTCGGACGTGCTTTTACAGTTAAAATGACAAATATGATGAAAATGTGTTGAAAGCTCGAAAACATGAAAATCCCTGCTTAGAAAGGTGTTACAAGTCACATATGCTCGAATGCTCTCATTTCGCTCAAAATCAATGTTCCTTGCCAAACGTTTACTTTATGCTCGGAAAAGGCGTTTGAAAACGGCTCAATGCGCTCCTGCGCTAGGAAAGCTGTTTTCATGCACTCGGTGACACAAAGTGTGTTTTCCCAATCTGAACAAGTGCATATGAACAAGGTATGAACAAGGTCCAACAAAAAGAAACTTGGAAAGTTTGAGTATTTGGGATCAACTTGCATCTAGGTTATGAGAAATGTCATTGCTCTTTGAGGAAAGTGTCACTTTGTGTGCATCTTTGAGTTGTAATCTTATTCCTGATTACCCATATTGTGATACTACGGTGAAAACTCGTTTCAGACGTGCTTTTACAGTTAAAATGACAAATATGATGAAAATGTGTTGAAAGCTCGAAAACATGAAAATCCATGCTTAGACCGATGTTACAGGTCACATAATGCTCTCATTTCGCTCAAAATCAATGGTCCTTGTCAAACGTTTGCTTTATGCTCTGAAAAGGCGTTAGAAACAGACTGAAGGCGCTCCTATGCTAGGAAAGCTGTTTTCATGCACTCGGTGACACAAAGTGTGTTTTCCCAATCTGAACAAGTGCATATATCACAATACTATGTTGAAAACTCGTTTCAGACGTGCTTTTACAGTTAAAATGACAAATATGATGCAAATGTGTTGAAAGCTCGAAAACATGAAAATCCCTGCTTAGAAAGGTGTTACAAGTCACATATGCTCGAATGCTCTCATTTCGCTCAAACTCAATGTTCCTTGCCAAACGTTTACTTTATGCTCGGAAAAGGCGTTTGAAAACGGCTCAATGCGCTCCTGCGCTAGGAAAGCTGTTTTCATGCACTCGGTGACACAAAGTGTGTTTTCCCAATCTGAACAAGTGCATATGAACAAGGTATGAACAAGGTCCAACAAAAAGAAACTTGGAAAGTTTGAGTATTTGGGATCAACTTGCATCTAGGTTATGAGAAATGTCATTGCTCTTTGAGGAAAGTGTCACTTTGTGTGCATCTTTGAGTTGTAATCTTATTCCTGATTACCCATATTGTGATACTACGGTGAAAACTCGTTTCAGACGTGCGTTTACAGTTAAAATGACAAATATGATGAAAATATGTTGAAAGCTCGAAAACATGAAAATCCATGCTTAGACCGATGTTACAGGTCACATAATGCTCTCATTTCGCTCAAAATCAATGGTCCTTGTCAAACGTTTGCTTTATGCTCTGAAAAGGCGTTAGAAACAGACTGAAGGCGCTCCTATGCTAGGAAAGCTGTTTTCATGCACTCGGTGACACAAAGTGTGTTTTCCCAATCTGAACAAGTGCATATATCACAATACTATGTTGAAAACTCGTTTCAGACGTGCTTTTACAGTTAAAATGACAAATATGATGCAAATGTGTTGAAAGCTCGAAAACATGAAAATCCATGCTTAGACCGATGTTACAGGTCACATAATGCTCTCATTTCGCTCAAAATCAATGGTCCTTGTCAAACGTTTGCTTTATGCTCTGAAAAGGCGTAGGAAACAGACTGAATGCGCTCCTGCGCTGGTAAAACTGTTTTCATGCACTCGGTGACACAAAGTGTGTTTTCCCAATCTGAACAAGTGCATATCACATTACTCTGTTGAAAACTCGTTTCAGACGTGCTTTTACAGTTAAAATGAGAAATATGATGAAAAGGTGTTGAAAGCTCGAAAACATCAAAATCCATGCTTAGAAAGTTGTTACGTGTCACATGTGCTCGAATGCACTCAATTCGCTCAAAATCAATGTTCCTTGTCCAACGTTTGCTTTATGCGCTGAAAAGGCGTTAGAAACAGACTGAAGGCGCTCCTATGCTAGGAAAGCTGTTTTCATGCACTCGGTGACACAAAGTGTGTTTTCCCAATCTGAACAAGTGCATATCACAATACTCTGTTGAAAACTCGTTTCAGACGTGCTTTTACAGTTAAAATGACAAATATGATGCAAATGTGTTGAAAGCTCGAAAACATGAAAATCCCTGCTTAGAAAGGTGTTACAAGTCACAAATGCTCGAATGCTCTCATTTCGCTCAAAATCAATGTTCCTTGCCAAACGTTTACTTTATGCTCGGAAAAGGCGTTTGAAAACGGCTCAATGCGCTCCTGCGCTAGGAAAGCTGTTTTCATGCACTCGGTGACACAAAGTGTGTTTTCCCAATCTGAACAAGTGCATATGAACAAGGTATGAACAAGGTCCAACAAAAAGAAACTTGGAAAGTTTGAGTATTTGGGATCAACTTGCATCTAGGTTATGAGAAATGTCATTGCTCTTTGAGGAAAGTGTCACTTTGTGTGCATCTTTGAGTTGTAATCTTATTCCTGATTACCCATATTGTGATACTACGGTGAAAACTCGTTTCAGACGTGCGTTTACAGTTAAAATGACAAATATGATGAAAATGTGTTGAAAGCTCGAAAACATGAAAATCCATGCTTAGACCGATGTTACAGGTCACATAATGCTCTCATTTCGCTCAAAATCAGTGGTCCTTGTCAAACGTTTGCTTTATGCTCTGAAAAGGCGTTAGAAACAGACTGAAGGCGCTCCTATGCTAGGAAAGCTGTTTTCATGCACTCGGTGACACAAAGTGTGTTTTCCCAATCTGAACAAGTGCATATATCACAATACTATGTTGAAAACTCGTTTCAGACGTGCTTTTACAGTTAAAATGACAAATATGATGCAAATGTGTTGAAAGCTCGAAAACATGAAAATCCCTGCTTAGAAAGGTCTTACAAGTCACATATGCTCGAATGCTCTCATTTCGCTCAAAATCAATGTTCCTTGCCAAACGTTTACTTTATGCTCGGAAAAGGCGTTTGAAAACGGCTCAATGCGCTCCTGCGCTAGGAAAGCTGATTTCATGCACTCGGTGACACAAAGTGTGTTCCCACTCTGAACAAGTGCATATCACAATACTCTGTTGAAAACTCGTTTCGGACGTGCTTTTACAGTTAAAATGACAAATATGATGAAAATGTGTTGAAAGCTCGAAAACATGAAAATCCCTGCTTAGAAAGGTGTTACAAGTCACATATGCTCGAATGCTCTCATTTCGCTCAAAATCAATGTTCCTTGCCAAACGTTTACTTTATGCTCGGAAAAGGCGTTTGAAAACGGCTCAATGCGCTCCTGCGCTAGGAAAGCTGTTTTCATGCACTCGGTGACACAAAGTGTGTTTTCCCAATCTGAACAAGTGCATATGAACAAGGTATGAACAAGGTCCAACAAAAAGAAACTTGGAAAGTTTGAGTATTTGGGATCAACTTGCATCTAGGTTATGAGAAATGTCATTGCTCTTTGAGGAAAGTGTCACTTTGTGTGCATCTTTGAGTTGTAATCTTATTCCTGATTACCCATATTGTGATACTACGGTGAAAACTCGTTTCAGACGTGCTTTTACAGTTAAAATGACAAATATGATGAAAATGTGTTGAAAGCTCGAAAACATGAAAATCCATGCTTAGACCGATGTTACAGGTCACATAATGCTCTCATTTCGCTCAAAATCAATGGTCCTTGTTAAACGTTTGCTTTATGCTCTGAAAAGGCGTAGGAAACAGACTGAATGCGCTCCTGCGCTGGTAAAACTGTTTTCATGCACTCGGTGACAGAAAGTGTGTTTTCCCAATCTGAACAAGTGCATATCACATTACTCTGTTGAAAACTCGTTTCAGACGTGCTTTTACAGTTAAAATGACAAATATGATGAAAATGTGTTGAAAGCTCGAAAACATGAAAATCCATGCTTAGACCGATGTTACAGGTCACATAATGCTCTGATTTCGCTCAAAATCAATGGTCCTTGTCAAACGTTTGCTTTATGCTCTGAAAAGGCGTAGGAAACAGACTGAATGCGCTCCTGCGCTGGTAAAACTGTTTTCATGCACTCGGTGACAGAAAGTGTGTTTTCCCAATCTGAACAAGTGCATATCACATTACTCTGTTGAAAACTCGTTTCAGACGTGCTTTTACAGTTAAAATGACAAATATGATGCAAATGTGTTGAAAGCTCGAAAACATGAAAATCCATGCTTAGACCGATGTTACAGGTCACATAATGCTCTCATTTCGCTCAAAATCAATGGTCCTTGTCAAACGTTTGCTTTATGCTCTGAAAAGGCGTAGGAAACAGACTGAATGCGCTCCTGCGCTGGTAAAACTGTTTTCATGCACTCGGTGACACAAAGTGTGTTTTCCCAATCTGAACAAGTGCATATCACATTACTCTGTTGAAAACTCGTTTCAGACGTGCTTTTACAGTTAAAATGAGAAATATGATGAAAAGGTGTTGAAAGCTCGAAAACATGAAAATCCATGCTTAGACCGATGTTACAGGTCACATAATGCTCTCATTTCGCTCAAAATCAATGGTCCTTGTCAAACGTTTGCTTTATGCTCTGAAAAGGCGTAGGAAACAGACTGAATGCGCTCCTGCGCTGGTAAAACTGTTTTCATGCACTCGGTGACAGAAAGTGTGTTTTCCCAATCTGAACAAGTGCATATCACATTACTCTGTTGAAAACTCGTTTCAGACGTGCTTTTACAGTTAAAATGACAAATATGATGCAAATGTGTTGAAAGCTCGAAAACATGAAAATCCATGCTTAGACCGATGTTACAGGTCACATAATGCTCTCATTTCGCTCAAAATCAATGGTCCTTGTCAAACGTTTACTTTATGCTCGGAAAAGGCGTTTGAAAACGGCTCAATGCGCTCCTGCGCTAGGAAAGCTGATTTCATGCACTCGGTGACACAAAGTGTGTTCCCACTCTGAACAAGTGCATATCACAATACTCTGTTGAAAACTCGTTTCGGACGTGCTTTTACAGTTAAAATGACAAATATGATGAAAATGTGTTGAAAGCTCGAAAACATGAAAATCCCTGCTTAGAAAGGTGTTACAAGTCACATATGCTCGAATGCTCTCATTTCGCTCAAAATCAATGTTCCTTGCCAAACGTTTACTTTATGCTCGGAAAAGGCGTTTGAAAACGGCTCAATGCGCTCCTGCGCTAGGAAAGCTGTTTTCATGCACTCGGTGACACAAAGTGTGTTTTCCCAATCTGAACAAGTGCATATGAACAAGGTATGAACAAGGTCCAACAAAAAGAAACTTGGAAAGTTTGAGTATTTGGGATCAACTTGCATCTAGGTTATGAGAAATGTCATTGCTCTTTGAGGAAAGTGTCACTTTGTGTGCATCTTTGAGTTGTAATCTTATTCCTGATTACCCATATTGTGATACTACGGTGAAAACTCGTTTCAGACGTGCTTTTACAGTTAAAATGACAAATATGATGAAAATGTGTTGAAAGCTCGAAAACATGAAAATCCATGCTTAGACCGATGTTACAGGTCACATAATGCTCTCATTTCGCTCAAAATCAATGGTCCTTGTCAAACGTTTGATTTATGCTCTGAAAAGGCGTAGGAAACAGACTGAATGCGCTCCTGCGCTGGTAAAACTGTTTTCATGCACTCGGTGACACAAAGTGTGTTTTCCCAATCTGAACAAGTGCATATCACATTACTCTGTTGAAAACTCGTTTCAGACGTGCTTTTACAGTTAAAATGAGAAATATGATGAAAAGGTGTTGAAAGCTCGAAAACATCAAAATCCATGCTTAGAAAGGTGTTACAAGTCACATATGCTCGAATGCTCTCATTTCGCTCAAAATCAATGTTCCTTGCCAAACGTTTACTTTATGCTCGGAAAAGGCGTTTGAAAACGGCTCAATGCGCTCCTGCGCTAGGAAAGCTGATTTCATGCACTCGGTGACACAAAGTGTGTTCCCACTCTGAGCAAGTGCATATCACAATACTCTGTTGAAAACTCGTTTCGGACGTGCTTTTACAGTTAAAATGACAAATATGATGCAAATGTGTTGAAAGCTCGAAAACATGAAAATCCCTGCTTAGAAAGGTGTTACAAGTCACATATGCTCGAATGCTCTCATTTCGCTCAAAATCAATGTTCCTTGCCAAACGTTTACTTTATGCTCGGAAAAGGCGTTTGAAAACGGCTCAATGCGCTCCTGCGCTAGGAAAGCTGTTTTCATGCACTCGGTGACACAAAGTGTGTTTTCCCAATCTGAACAAGTGCATATGAACAAGGTTTGAACAAGGTCCAACAAAAAGAAACTTGGAAAGTTTGAGTATTTGGGATCAACTTGCATCTAGGTTATGAGAAATGTCATTGCTCTTTGAGGAAAGTGTCACTTTGTGTGCATCTTTGAGTTGTAATCTTATTCCTGATTACCCATATTGTGATACTACGGTGAAAACTCGTTTCAGACGTGCGTTTACAGTTAAAATGACAAATTTGATGAAAATGTGTTGAAAGCTCGAAAACATGAAAATCCCTGCTTAGAAAGGTGTTACAAGTCACATATGCTCGAATGCTCTCATTTCGCTCAAAATCAATGTTCCTTGCCAAACGTTTACTTTATGCTCGGAAAAGGCGTTTGAAAACGGCTCAATGCGCTCCTGCGCTAAGAAAGCTGATTTCATGCACTCGGTGACACAAAGTGTGTTCCCACTCTGAACAAGTGCATATCACAATACTCTGTTGAAAACTCGTTTCGGACGTGCTTTTACAGTTAAAATGACAAATATGATGAAAATGTGTTGAAAGCTCGAAAACATGAAAATCCCTGCTTAGAAAGGTGTTACAAGTCACATATGCTCGAATGCTCTCATTTCGCTCAAAATCAATGTTCCTTGCCAAACGTTTACTTTATGCTCGGAAAAGGCGTTTGAAAACGGCTCAATGCGCTCCTGCGCTAGGAAAGCTGTTTTCATGCACTCGGTGACACAAAGTGTGTTTTCCCAATCTGAACAAGTGCATATGAACAAGGTATGAACAAGGTCCAACAAAAAGAAACTTGGAAAGTTTGAGTATTTGGGATCAACTTGCATCTAGGTTATGAGAAATGTCATTGCTCTTTGAGGAAAGTGTCACTTTGTGTGCATCTTTGAGTTGTAATCTTATTCCTGATTACCCATATTGTGATACTACGGTGAAAACTCGTTTCAGACGTGCTTTTACAGTTAAAATGACAAATATGATGAAAATGTGTTGAAAGCTCGAAAACATGAAAATCCATGCTTAGACCGATGTTACAGGTCACATAATGCTCTCATTTCGCTCAAAATCAATGGTCCTTGTCAAACGTTTGCTTTATGCTCTGAAAAGGCGTAGGAAACAGACTGAATGCGCTCCTGCGCTGGTAAAACTGTTTTCATGCACTCGGTGACACAAAGTGTGTTTTCCCAATCTGAACAAGTGCATATCACATTACTCTGTTGAAAACTCGTTTCAGACGTGCTTTTACAGTAAAAATGAGAAATATGATGAAAAGGTGTTGAAAGCTCGAAAACATCAAAATCCATGCTTAGAAAGTTGTTACGTGTCACATGTGCTCGAATGCACTCAATTCGCTCAAAATCAATGTTCCTTGTCCAACGTTTGCTTTATGCACTGAAAAGGCGTTAGAAACAGACTGAAGGCGCTCCTATGGTAGGAAAGCTGTTTTCATGCACTCGGTGACACAAAGTGTGTTTTCCCAATCTGAACAAGTGCATATCACAATACTCTGTTGAAAACTCGTTTCAGACGTGCTTTTACAGTTAAAATGACAAATATGATGCAAATGTGTTGAAAGCTCGAAAACATGAAAATCCCTGCTTAGAAAGGTGTTACAAGTCACAAATGCTCGAATGCTCTCATTTCGCTCAAAATCAATGTTCCTTGCCAAACGTTTCCTTTATGCTCGGAAAAGGCGTTTGAAAACGGCTCAATGCGCTCCTGAGCTAGGAAAGCTGTTTTCATGCACTCGGTGACACAAAGTGTGTTTTCCCAATCTGAACAAGTGCATATGAACAAGGTATGAACAAGGTCCAACAAAAAGAAACTTGGAAAGTTTGAGTATTTGGGATCAACTTGCATCTAGGTTATGAGAAATGTCATTGCTCTTTGAGGAAAGTGTCACTTTGTGTGCATCTTTGAGTTGTAATCTTATTCCTGATTACCCATATTGTGATACTACGGTGAAAACTCGTTTCAGACGTGCTTTTACAGTTAAAATGACAAATATGATGAAAATGTGTTGAAAGCTCGAAAACATGAAAATCCATGCTTAGACCGATGTTACAGGTCACATAATGCTCTCATTTCGCTCAAAATCAATGGTCCTTGTCAAACGTTTGCTTTATGCTCTGAAAAGGCGTAGGAAACAGACTGAATGCGCTCCTGCGCTGGTAAAACTGTTTTCATGCACTCGGTGACAGAAAGTGTGTTTTCCCAATCTGAACAAGTGCATATCACATTACTCTGTTGAAAACTCGTTTCAGACGTGCTTTTACAGTTAAAATGACAAATATGATGCAAATGTGTTGAAAGCTCGAAAACATGAAAATCCATGCTTAGACCGATGTTACAGGTCACATAATGCTCTCATTTCGCTCAAAATCAATGGTCCTTGTCAAACGTTTACTTTATGCTCGGAAAAGGCGTTTGAAAACGGCTCAATGCGCTCCTGCGCTAGGAAAGCTGATTTCATGCACTCGGTGACACAAAGTGTGTTCCCACTCTGAACAAGTGCATATCACAATACTCTGTTGAAAACTCGTTTCGGACGTGCTTTTACAGTTAAAATGACAAATATGATGAAAATGTGTTGAAAGCTCGAAAACATGAAAATCCCTGCTTAGAAAGGTGTTACAAGTCACATATGCTCAAATGCTCTCATTTCGCTCAAAATCAATGTTCCTTGCCAAACGTTTACTTTATGCTCGGAAAAGGCGTTTGAAAACGGCTCAATGCGCTCCTGCGCTAGGAAAGCTGTTTTCATGCACTCGGTGACACAAAGTTTGTTTTCCCAATCTGAACAAGTGCATATGAACAAGGTATGAACAAGGTCCAACAAAAAGAAACTTGGAAAGTTTGAGTATTTGGGATCAACTTGCATCTAGGTTATGAGAAATGTCATTGCTCTTTGAGGAAAGTGTCACTTTGTGTGCATCTTTGAGTTGTAATCTTATTCCTGATTACCCATATTGTGATACTACGGTGAAAACTCGTTTCAGACGTGCTTTTACAGTTAAAATGACAAATATGATGAAAATGTGTTGAAAGCTCGAAAACATGAAAATCCATGTTACAGGTCACATAATGCTCTCATTTCGCTCAAAATCAATGGTCCTTGTCAAACGTTTGATTTATGCTCTGAAAAGGCGTAGGAAACAGACTGAATGCGCTCCTGCGCTGGTAAAACTGTTTTCATGCACTCGGTGACACAAAGTGTGTTTTCCCAATCTGAACAAGTGCATATCACATTACTCTGTTGAAAACTCGTTTCAGACGTGCTTTTACAGTTAAAATGAGAAATATGATGAAAAGGTGTTGAAAGCTCGAAAACATGAAAATCCCTGCTTAGAAAGGTGTTACAAGTCACATATGCTCGAATGCTCTCATTTCGCTCAAAATCAATGTTCCTTGCCAAACGTTTACTTTATGCTCGGAAAAGGCGTTTGAAAACGGCTCAATGCGCTCCTGCGCTAGGAAAGCTGATTTCATGCACTCGGTGACACAAAGTGTGTTCCCACTCTGAACAAGTGCATATCACAATACTCTGTTGAAAACTCGTTTCGGACGTGCTTTTACAGTTAAAATGACAAATATGATGAAAATGTGTTGAAAGCTCGAAAACATGAAAATCCCTGCTTAGAAAGGTGTTACAAGTCACATATGCTCGAATGCTCTCATTTCGCTCAAAATCAATGTTCCTTGCCAAACGTTTACTTTATGCTCGGAAAAGGCGTTTGAAAACGGCTCAATGCGCTCCTGCGCTAGGAAAGCTGTTTTCATGCACTCGGTGACACAAAGTGTGTTTTCCCAATCTGAACAAGTGCATATGAACAAGGTATGAACAAGGTCCAACAAAAAGAAACTTGGAAAGTTTGAGTATTTGGGATCAACTTGCATCTAGGTTATGAGAAATGTCATTGCTCTTTGAGGAAAGTGTCACTTTGTGTGCATCTTTGAGTTGTAATCTTATTCCTGATTACCCATATTGTGATACTACGGTGAAAACTCGTTTCAGACGTGCTTTTACAGTTAAAATGACAAATATGATGAAAATGTGTTGAAAGCTCGAAAACATGAAAATCCATGCTTAGACCGATGTTACAGGTCACATAATGCTCTCATTTCGCTCAAAATCAATGGTCCTTGTCAAACGTTTGCTTTATGCTCTGAAAAGGCGTAGGAAACAGACTGAATGCGCTCCTGCGCTGGTAAAACTGTTTTCATGCACTCGGTGACACAAAGTGTGTTTTCCCAATCTGAACAAGTGCATATCACATTACTCTGTTGAAAACTCGTTTCAGACGTGCTTTTACAGTTAAAATGAGAAATATGATGAAAAGGTGTTGAAAGCTCGAAAACATCAAAATCCATGCTTAGAAAGTTGTTACGTGTCACATGTGCTCGAATGCACTCAATTCGCTCAAAATCAATGTTCCTTGTCCAACGTTTGCTTTATGCACTGAAAAGGCGTTAGAAACAGACTGAAGGCGCTCCTATGCTAGGAAAGCTGTTTTCATGCACTCGGTGACACAAAGTGTGTTTTCCCAATCTGAACAAGTGCATATCACAATACTCTGTTGAAAACTCGTTTCAGACGTGCTTTTACAGTTAAAATGACAAATATGATGCAAATGTGTTGAAAGCTCGAAAACATGAAAATCCCTGCTTAGAAAGGTGTTACAAGTCACAAATGCTCGAATGCTCTCATTTCGCTCAAAATCAATGTTCCTTGCCAAACGTTTACTTTATGCTCGGAAAAGGCGTTTGAAAACGGCTCAATGCGCTCCTGCGCTAGGAAAGCTGTTTTCATGCACTCGGTGACACAAAGTGTGTTTTCCCAATCTGAACAAGTGCATATGAACAAGGTATGAACAAGGTCCAACAAAAAGAAACTTGGAAAGTTTGAGTATTTGGGATCAACTTGCATCTAGGTTATGAGAAATGTCATTGCTCTTTGAGGAAAGTGTCACTTTGTGTGCATCTTTGAGTTGTAATCTTATTCCTGATTACCCATATTGTGATACTACGGTGAAAACTCGTTTCAGACGTGCGTTTACAGTTAAAATGACAAATATGATGAAAATGTGTTGAAAGCTCGAAAACATGAAAATCCATGCTTAGACCGATGTTACAGGTCACATAATGCTCTCATTTCGCTCAAAATCAATGGTCCTTGTCAAACGTTTGCTTTATGCTCTGAAAAGGCGTTAGAAACAGACTGAAGGCGCTCCTATGCTAGGAAAGCTGTTTTCATGCACTCGGTGACACAAAGTGTGTTTTCCCAATCTGAAAAAGTGCATATATCACAATACTATGTTGAAAACTCGTTTCAGACGTGCTTTTACAGTTAAAATGACAAATATGATGCAAATGTGTTGAAAGCTCGAAAACATGAAAATCCCTGCTTAGAAAGGTGTTACAAGTCACATATGCTCGAATGCTCTCATTTCGCTCAAAATCAATGTTCCTTGCCAAACGTTTACTTTATGCTCGGAAAAGGCGTTTGAAAACGGCTCAATGCGCTCCTGCGCTAGGAAAGCTGATTTCATGCACTCGGTGACACAAAGTGTGTTCCCACTCTGAACAAGTGCATATCACAATACTCTGCTGAAAACTCGTTTCGGACGTGCTTTTACAGTTAAAATGACAAATATGATGAAAATGTGTTGAAAGCTCGAAAACATGAAAATCCCTGCTTAGAAAGGTGTTACAAGTCACATATGCTCGAATGCTCTCATTTCGCTCAAAATCAATGTTCCTTGCCAAACGTTTACTTTATGCTCGGAAAAGGCGTTTGAAAACGGCTCAATGCGCTCCTGCGCTAGGAAAGCTGTTTTCATGCACTCGGTGACACAAAGTGTGTTTTCCCAATCTGAACAAGTGCATATGAACAAGGTATGAACAAGGTCCAACAAAAAGAAACTTGGAAAGTTTGAGTATTTGGGATCAACTTGCATCTAGGTTATGAGAAATGTCATTGCTCTTTGAGGAAAGTGTCACTTTGTGTGCATCTTTGAGTTGTAATCTTATTCCTGATTACCCATATTGTGATACTACGGTGAAAACTCGTTTCAGACGTGCGTTTACAGTTAAAATGACAAATATGATGAAAATGTGTTGAAAGCTCGAAAACATGAAAATCCATGCTTAGACCGATGTTACAGGTCACATAATGCTCTCATTTCGCTCAAAATCAATGGTCCTTGTCAAACGTTTGCTTTATGCTCTGAAAAGGCGTTAGAAACAGACTGAAGGCGCTCCTATGCTAGGAAAGCTGTTTTCATGCACTCGGTGACACAAAGTGTGTTTTCCCAATCTGAACAAGTGCATATATCACAATACTATGTTGAAAACTCGTTTCAGACGTGCTTTTACAGTTAAAATGACAAATATGATGCAAATGTGTTGAAAGCTCGAAAACATGAAAATCCCTGCTTAGAAAGGTGTTACAAGTCACATATGCTCGAATGCTCTCATTTCGCTCAAAATCAATGTTCCTTGCCAAACGTTTACTTTATGCTCGGAAAAGGCGTTTGAAAACGGCTCAATGCGCTCCTGCGCTAGGAAAGCTGATTTCATGCACTCGGTGACACAAAGTGTGTTCCCACTCTGAACAAGTGCATATCACAATACTCTGTTGAAAACTCGTTTCGGACGTGCTTTTACAGTTAAAATGACAAATATGATGAAAATGTGTTGAAAGCTCGAAAACATGAAAATCCCTGCTTAGAAAGGTGTTACAAGTCACATATGCTCGAATGCTCTCTTTTCGCTCAAAATCAATGTTCCTTGCCAAACGTTTACTTTATGCTCGGAAAAGGCGTTTGAAAACGGCTCAATGCGCTCCTGCGCTAGGAAAGCTGTTTTCATGCACTCGGTGACACAAAGTGTGTTTTCCCAATCTGAACAAGTGCATATGAACAAGGTATGAACAAGGTCCAACAAAAAGAAACTTGGAAAGTTTGAGTATTTGGGATCAACTTGCATCTAGGTTATGAGAAATGTCATTGCTCTTTGAGGAAAGTGTCACTTTGTGTGCATCTTTGAGTTGTAATCTTATTCCTGATTACCCATATTGTGATACTACGGTGAAAACTCGTTTCAGACGTGCTTTTACAGTTAAAATGACAAATATGATGAAAATGTGTTGAAAGCTCGAAAACATGAAAATCCATGCTTAGACCGATGTTACAGGTCACATAATGCTCTCATTTCGCTCAAAATCAATGGTCCTTGTCAAACGTTTGATTTATGCTCTGAAAAGGCGTAGGAAACAGACTGAATGCGCTCCTGCGCTGGTAAAACTGTTTTCATGCACTCGGTGACACAAAGTGTGTTTTCCCAATCTGAACAAGTGCATATCACATTACTCTGTTGAAAACTCGTTTCAGACGTGCTTTTACAGTTAAAATGAGAAATATGATGAAAAGGTGTTGAAAGCTCGAAAACATCAAAATCCATGCTTTGAAAGTTGTTACGTGTCACATGTGCTCGAATGCACTCAATTCGCTCAAAATCAATGTTCCTTGTCCAACGTTTGCTTTATGCGCTGAAAAGGCGTTAGAAACAGACTGAAGGCGCTCCTATGCTAGGAAAGCTGTTTTCATGCACTCGGTGACACAAAGTGTGTTTTCCCAATCTGAACAAGTGCATATCACAATACTATGTTGAAAACTCGTTTCAGACGTGCTTTTACAGTTAAAATGACAAATATGATGCAAATGTGTTGAAAGCTCGAAAACATGAAAATCCCTGCTTAGAAAGGTGTTACAAGTCACATATGCTCGAATGCTCTCATTTCGCTCAAAATCAATGGTCCTTGTCAAACGTTTGCTTTATGCTCTGAAAAGGCGTTAGAAACAGACTGAAGGCGCTCCTATGCTAGGAAAGCTGTTTTCATGCACTCGGTGACACAAAGTGTGTTTTCCCAATCTGAACAAGTGCATATATCACAATACTATGTTGAAAACTCGTTTCAGACGTGCTTTTACAGTTAAAATGACAAATATGATGCAAATGTGTTGAAAGCTCGAAAACATGAAAATCCATGCTTAGACCGATGTTACAGGTCACATAATGCTCTCATTTCACTCAAAATCAATGGTCCTTGTCAAACGTTTGCTTTATGCTCTGAAAAGGCGTAGGAAACAGACTGAATGCGCTCCTGCGCTGGTAAAACTGTTTTCATGCACTCGGTGACACAAAGTGTGTTTTCCCAATCTGAACAAGTGCATATCACATTACTCTGTTGAAAACTCGTTTCAGACGTGCTTTTACAGTTAAAATGAGAAATATGATGAAAAGGTGTTGAAAGCTCGAAAACATCAAAATCCATGCTTAGAAAGTTGTTACGTGTCACATGTGCTCGAATGCACTCAATTCGCTCAAAATCAATGTTCCTTGTCCAACGTTTGCTTTATGCGCTGAAAAGGCGTTAGAAACAGACTGAAGGCGCTCCTATGCTAGGAAAGCTGTTTTCATGCACTCGGTGACACAAAGTGTGTTTTCCCAATCTGAACAAGTGCATATCACAATACTCTGTTGAAAACTCGTTTCAGACGTGCTTTTACAGTTAAAATGACAAATATGATGCAAATGTGTTGAAAGCTCGAAAACATGAAAATCCCTGCTTAGAAAGGTGTTACAAGTTACAAATGCTCGAATGCTCTCATTTCGCTCAAAATCAATGTTCCTTGCCAAACGTTTACTTTATGCTCGGAAAAGGCGTTTGAAAACGGCTCAATGCGCTCCTGCGCTAGGAAAGCTGTTTTCATGCACTCGGTGACACAAAGTGTGTTTTCCCAATCTGAACAAGTGCATATGAACAAGGTATGAACAAGGTCCAACAAAAAGAAACTTGGAAAGTTTGAGTATTTGGGATCAACTTGCATCTAGGTTATGAGAAATGTCATTGCTCTTTGAGGAAAGTGTCACTTTGTGTGCATCTTTGAGTTAATCTTATTCCTGATTACCCATATTGTGATACTACGGTGAAAACTCGTTTCAGACGTGCGTTTACAGTTAAAATGACAAATATGATGAAAATGTGTTGAAAGCTCGAAAACATGAAAATCCATGCTTAGACCGATGTTACAGGTCACATAATGCTCTCATTTCGCTCAAAATCAATGGTCCTTGTCAAACGTTTGCTTTATGCTCTGAAAAGGCGTTAGAAACAGACTGAAGGCGCTCCTATGCTAGGAAAGCTGTTTTCATGCACTCGGTGACACAAAGTGTGTTTTCCCAATCTGAACAAGTGCATATATCACAATACTATGTTGAAAACTCGTTTCAGACGTGCTTTTACAGTTAAAATGACAAATATGATGCAAATGTGTTGAAAGCTCGAAAACATGAAAATCCCTGCTTAGAAAGGTGTTACAAGTCACATATGCTCGAATGCTCTCATTTCGCTCAAAATCAATGTTCCTTGCCAAACGTTTACTTTATGCTCGGAAAAGGCGTTTGAAAACGGCTCAATGCGCTCCTGCGCTAGGAAAGCTGATATCATGCACTCGGTGACACAAAGTGTGTTCCCACTCTGAACAAGTGCATATCACAATACTCTGTTGAAAACTCGTTTCGGACGTGCTTTTACAGTTAAAATGACAAATATGATGAAAATGTGTTGAAAGCTCGAAAACATGAAAATCCCTGCTTAGAAAGGTGTTACAAGTCACATATGCTCGAATGCTCTCATTTCGCTCAAAATCAATGTTCCTTGCCAAACGTTTACTTTATGCTCGGAAAAGGCGTTTGAAAACGGCTCAATGCGCTCCTGCGCTAGGAAAGCTGTTTTCATGCACTCGGTGACACAAAGTGTGTTTTCCCAATCTGAACAAGTGCATATGAACAAGGTATGAACAAGGTCCAACAAAAAGAAACTTGGAAAGTTTGAGTATTTGGGATCAACTTGCATCTAGGTTATGAGAAATGTCATTGCTCTTTGAGGAAAGTGTCACTTTGTGTGCATCTTTGAGTTGTAATCTTATTCCTGATTACCCATATTGTGATACTACGGTGAAAACTCGTTTCAGACGTGCTTTTACAGTTAAAATGACAAATATGATGCAAATGTGTTGAAAGCTCGAAAACATGAAAATCCATGCTTAGACCGATGTTACAGGTCACATAATGCTCTCATTTCGCTCAAAATCAATGGTCCTTGTCAAACGTTTGCTTTATGCTCTGAAAAGGCGTAGGAAACACACTGAATGCGCTCCTGCGCTGGTAAAACTGTTTTCATGCACTCGGTGACACAAAGTGTGTTTTCCCAATCTGAACAAGTGCATATCACATTACTCTGTTGAAAACTCGTTTCAGACGTGCTTTTACAGTTAAAATGAGAAATATGATGAAAAGGTGTTGAAAGCTCGAAAACATCAAAATCCATGCTTAGAAAGTTGTTACGTGTCACATGTGCTCGAATGCACTCAATTCGCTCAAAATCAATGTTCCTTGTCCCACGTTTGCTTTATGCGCTGAAAAGGCGTTAGAAACAGACTGAAGGCGCTCCTATGCTAGGAAAGCTGTTTTCATGCACTCGGTGACACAAAGTGTGTTTTCCCAATCTGAACAAGTGCATATCACAATACTCTGTTGAAAACTCGTTTCAGACGTGCTTTTACAGTTAAAATGACAAATATGATGCAAATGTGTTGAAAGCTCGAAAACATGAAAATCCCTGCTTAGAAAGGTGTTACAAGTCACAAATGCTCGAATGCTCTCATTTCGCTCAAAATCAATGTTCCTTGCCAAACGTTTACTTTATGCTCGGAAAAGGCGTTTGAAAACGGCTCAATGCGCTCCTGCGCTAGGAAAGCTGTTTTCATGCACTCGGTGACACAAAGTGTGTTTTCCCAATCTGAACAAGTGCATATGAACAAGGTATGAACAAGGTCCAACAAAAAGAAACTTGGAAAGTTTGAGTATTTGGGATCAACTTGCATCTAGGTTATGAGAAATGTCATTGCTCTTTGAGGAAAGTGTCACTTTGTGTGCATCTTTGAGTTGTAATCTTATTCCTGATTACCCATATTGTGATACTACGGTGAAAACTCGTTTCAGACGTGCGTTTACAGTTAAAATGACAAATATGATGAAAATGTGTTGAAAGCTCGAAAACATGAAAATCCATGCTTAGACCGATGTTCCAGGTCACATAATGCTCTCATTTCGCTCAAAATCAGTGGTCCTTGTCAAACGTTTGCTTTATGCTCTGAAAAGGCGTTAGAAACAGACTGAAGGCGCTCCTATGCTAGGAAAGCTGTTTTCATGCACTCGGTGACACAAAGTGTGTTTTCCCAATCTGAACAAGTGCATATATCACAATACTATGTTGAAAACTCGTTTCAGACGTGCTTTTACAGTTAAAATGACAAATATGATGCAAATGTGTTGAAAGCTCGAAAACATGAAAATCCCTGCTTAGAAAGGTGTTACAAGTCACATATGCTCGAATGCTCTCATTTCGCTCAAAATCAATGTTCCTTGCCAAACGTTTACTTTATGCTCGGAAAAGGCGTTTGAAAACGGCTCAATGCGCTCCTGCGCTAGGAAAGCTGATTTCATGCACTCGGTGACACAAAGTGTGTTCCCACTCTGAACAAGTGCATATCACAATACTCTGTTGAAAACTCGTTTCGGACGTGCTTTTACAGTTAAAATGACAAATATGATGAAAATGTGTTGAAAGCTCGAAAACATGAAAATCCCTGCTTAGAAAGGTGTTACAAGTCACATATGCTCGAATGCTCTCATTTCGCTCAAAATCAATGTTCCTTGCCAAACATTTACTTTATGCTCGGAAAAGGCGTTTGAAAACGGCTCAATGCGCTCCTGCGCTAGGAAAGCTGTTTTCATGCACTCGGTGACACAAAGTGTGTTTTCCCAATCTGAACAAGTGCATATGAACAAGGTATGAACAAGGTCCAACAAAAAGAAACTTGGAAAGTTTGAGTATTTGGGATCAACTTGCATCTAGGTTATGAGAAATGTCATTGCTCTTTGAGGAAAGTGTCACTTTGTGTGCATCTTTGAGTTGTAATCTTATTCCTGATTACCCATATTGTGATACTACGGTGAAAACTCGTTTCAGACGTGCTTTTACAGTTAAAATGACAAATATGATGAAAATGTGTTGAAAGCTCGAAAACATGAAAATCCATGCTTAGACCGATGTTACAGGTCACATAATGCTCTCATTTCGCTCAAAATCAATGGTCCTTGTTAAACGTTTGCTTTATGCTCTGAAAAGGCGTAGGAAACAGACTGAATGCGCTCCTGCGCTGGTAAAACTGTTTTCATGCACTCGGTGACAGAAAGTGTGTTTTCCCAATCTGAACAAGTGCATATCACATTACTCTGTTGAAAACTCGTTTCAGACGTGCTTTTACAGTTAAAATGACAAATATGATGAAAATGTGTTGAAAGCTCGAAAACATGAAAATCCATGCTTAGACCGATGTTACAGGTCACATAATGCTCTCATTTCGCTCAAAATCAATGGTCCTTGTCAAACGTTTGCTTTATGCTCTGAAAAGGCGTAGGAAACAGACTGAATGCGCTCCTGCGCTGGTAAAACTGTTTTCATGCACTCGGTGACAGAAAGTGTGTTTTCCCAATCTGAACAAGTGCATATCACATTACTCTGTTGAAAACTCGTTTCAGACGTGCTTTTACAGTTAAAATGACAAATATGATGCAAATGTGTTGAAAGCTCGAAAACATGAAAATCCATGCTTAGACCGATGTTACAGGTCACATAATGCTCTCATTTCGCTCAAAATCAATGGTCCTTGTCAAACGTTTGCTTTATGCTCTGAAAAGGCGTAGGAAACAGACTGAATGCGCTCCTGCGCTGGTAAAACTGTTTTCATGCACTCGGTGACACAAAGTGTGTTTTCCCAATCTGAACAAGTGCATATCACATTACTCTGTTGAAAACTCGTTTCAGACGTGCTTTTACAGTTAAAATGAGAAATATGATGAAAAGGTGTTGAAAGCTCGAAAACATCAAAATCCATGCTTAGAAAGTTGTTACGTGTCACATGTGCTCGAATGCACTCAATTCGCTCAAAATCAATGTTCCTTGTCCAACGTTTGCTTTATGCGCTGAAAAGGCGTTAGAAACAGACTGAAGGCGCTCCTATGCTAGGAAAGCTGTTTTCATGCACTCGGTGACACAAAGTGTGTTTTCCCAATCTGAACAAGTGCATATCACAATACTCTGTTGAAAACTCGTTTCAGACGTGCTTTTACAGTTAAAATGACAAATATGATGCAAATGTGTTGAAAGCTCGAAAACATGAAAATCCCTGCTTAGAAAGGTGTTACAAGTCACAAATGCTCGAATGCTCTCATTTCGCTCAAAATCAATGTTCCTTGCCAAACGTTTACTTTATGCTCGGAAAAGGCGTTTGAAAACGGCTCAATGCGCTCCTGCGCTAGGAAAGCTGTTTTCATGCACTCGGTGACACAAAGTGTGTTTTCCCAATCTGAACAAGTGCATATGAACAAGGTATGAACAAGGTCCAACAAAAAGAAACTTGGAAAGTTTGAGTATTTGGGATCAACTTGCATCTAGGTTATGAGAAATGTCATTGCTCTTTGAGGAAAGTGTCACTTTGTGTGCATCTTTGAGTTGTAATCTTATTCCTGATTACCCATATTGTGATACTACGGTGAAAACTCGTTTCAGACGTGCGTTTACAGTTAAAATGACAAATATGATGAAAATGTGTTGAAAGCTCGAAAACATGAAAATCCATGCTTAGACCGATGTTACAGGTCACATAATGCTCTCATTTCGCTCAAAATCAATGGTCCTTGTCAAACGTTTGCTTTATGCTCTGAAAAGGCGTTAGAAACAGACTGAAGGCGCTCCTATGCTAGGAAAGCTGTTTTCATGCACTCGGTGACACAAAGTGTGTTTTCCCAATCTGAAAAAGTGCATATATCACAATACTATGTTGAAAACTCGTTTCAGACGTGCTTTTACAGTTAAAATGACAAATATGATGCAAATGTGTTGAAAGCTCGAAAACATGAAAATCCCTGCTTAGAAAGGTGTTACAAGTCACATATGCTCGAATGCTCTCATTTCGCTCAAAATCAATGTTCCTTGCCAAACGTTTACTTTATGCTCGGAAAAGGCGTTTGAAAACGGCTCAATGCGCTCCTGCGCTAGGAAAGCTGATTTCATGCACTCGGTGACACAAAGTGTGTTCCCACTCTGAACAAGTGCATATCACAATACTCTGTTGAAAACTCGTTTCGGACGTGCTTTTACAGTTAAAATGACAAATATGATGAAAATGTGTTGAAAGCTCGAAAACATGAAAATCCCTGCTTAGAAAGGTGTTACAAGTCACATATGCTCGAATGCTCTCATTTCGCTCAAAATCAATGTTCCTTGCCAAACGTTTACTTTATGCTCGGAAAAGGCGTTTGAAAACGGCTCAATGCGCTCCTGCGCTAGGAAAGCTGTTTTCATGCACTCGGTGACACAAAGTGTGTTTTCCCAATCTGAACAAGTGCATATGAACAAGGTATGAACAAGGTCCAACAAAAAGAAACTTGGAAAGTTTGAGTATTTGGGATCAACTTGCATCTAGGTTATGAGAAATGTCATTGCTCTTTGAGGAAAGTGTCACTTTGTGTGCATCTTTGAGTTGTAATCTTATTCCTGATTACCCATATTGTGATACTACGGTGAAAACTCGTTTCAGACGTGCGTTTACAGTTAAAATGACAAATATGATGAAAATGTGTTGAAAGCTCGAAAACATGAAAATCCATGCTTAGACCGATGTTACAGGTCACATAATGCTCTCATTTCGCTCAAAATCAATGGTCCTTGTCAAACGTTTGCTTTATGCTCTGAAAAGGCGTAGGAAACAGACTGAATGCGCTCCTGCGCTGGTAAAACTGTTTTCATGCACTCGGTGACAGAAAGTGTGTTTTCCCAATCTGAACAAGTGCATATCACATTACTCTGTTGAAAACTCGTTTCAGACGTGCTTTTACAGTTAAAATGAGAAATATGATGAAAAGGTGTTGAAAGCTCGAAAACATCAAAATCCATGCTTAGAAAGTTGTTACGTGTCACATGTGCTCGAATGCACTCAATTCGCTCAAAATCAATGTTCCTTGTCCAACGTTTGCTTTATGCGCTGAAAAGGCGTTAGAAACAGACTGAAGGCGCTCCTATGCTAGGAAAGCTGTTTTCATGCACTCGGTGACACAAAGTGTGTTTTCCCAATCTGAACAAGTGCATATCACAATACTATGTTGAAAACTCGTTTCAGACGTGCTTTTACAGTTAAAATGACAAATATGATGCAAATGTGTTGAAAGCTCGAAAACATGAAAATCCCTGCTTAGAAAGGTGTTACAAGTCACATATGCTCGAATGCTCTCATTTCGCTCAAAATCAATGTTCCTTGCCAAACGTTTACTTTATGCTCGGAAAAGGCGTTTGAAAACGGCTCAATGCGCTCCTGCGCTAGGAAAGCTGTTTTCATGCACTCGGTGACAAAAAGTGTGTTTTCCCAATCTGAACAAGTGCAAATGAACAAGGTTCGAACAAGGTCCAACAAAAAGAAACTTGGAAAGTTTGAGTATTTCGGATCAACTTGCATCTAGGTTATGAGAAATGTCATTGCTCTTTGAGGAAAGTGTCACTTTGTGTGCATCTTTGAGTTGTAATCTTATTCCTGATTACCCATATTGTGGTACTACGGTGAAAACTCGTTTCAGACGTGCGTTTACAGTTAAAATGACAAATATGATGAAAATGTGTTGAAAGCTCGAAAACATGAAAATCCCTGCTTAGAAAGGTGTTACAAGTCACATATGCTCTCATTTCGCTCAAAATCAATGTTCCTTGCCAAACGTTTACTTTATGCTCGGAAAAGGCGTTTGAAAACTGCTCAATTCGCTCCTGCGCTAGGAAAGCTGTTTTCATGCACTCGGTGACACAAAGTGTGTTTTCCCAATCTGAACAAGTGCATATGAACAAGGTATGAACAAGGTCCAACAAAAAGAAACTTGGAAAGTTTGAGTATTTGGGATCAACTTGCATCTAGGTTATGAGAAAT
Source organism: Neoarius graeffei (assembly GCF_027579695.1). Lineage (NCBI taxonomy): Eukaryota > Metazoa > Chordata > Actinopteri > Siluriformes > Ariidae > Neoarius > Neoarius graeffei. The sequence continues at coordinate 28,492,841 of NC_083576.1, read as the reverse complement.
GTCATTGCTCTTTGAGGAAAGTGTCACTTTGTGTGCATCTTTGAGTTGTAATCTTATTCCTGATTACCCATATTGTGATACTACGGTGAAAACTCTTTTCAGACGTGCGTTTACAGTTAAAATGACAAATATGATGAAAATGTGTTGAAAGCTCGAAAACATGAAAATCCATGCTTAGACCGATGTTACAGGTCACATAATGCTCTCATTTCGCTCAAAATCATTGGTCCTTGTCAAACGTTTGCTTTATGCTCTGAAAAGGCGTTAGAAACAGACTGAAGGCGCTCCTATGCTAGGAAAGCTGTTTTCATGCACTCGGTGACACAAAGTGTGTTTTCCCAATCTGAACAAGTGCATATCACAATACTATGTTGAAAACTCGTTTCAGACGTGCTTTTACAGTTAAAATGACAAATATGATGCAAATGTGTTGAAAGCTCGAAAACATGAAAATCCCTGCTTAGAAAGGTGTTACAAGTCACAGATGCTCGAATGCTCTCATTTCGCTCAAAATCAATGTTCCTTGCCAAACGTTTACTTTATGCTCGGAAAAGGCGTTTGAAAACGGCTCAATGCGCTCCTGCGCTAGGAAAGCTGATTTCATGCACTCGGTGACACAAAGTGTGTTCCCACTCTGAACAAGTGCATATATCACAATACTCTGTTGAAAACTCGTTTCGGACGTGCTTTTACAGTTAAAATGACAAATATGATGCAAATGTGTTGAAAGCTCGAAAACATGAAAATCCCTGCTTAGAAAGGTGTTACAAGTCACATATGCTCGAATGCTCTCATTTCGCTCAAAATCAATGTTCCTTGCCAAACGTTTACTTTATGCTCGGAAAAGGCGTTTGAAAATGGCTCAATGCGCTCCTGCGCTAGGAAAGCTGTTTTCATGCACTCGGTGACACAAAGTGTGTTTTCCCAATCTGAACAAGTGCATATGAACAAGGTATGAACAAGGTCCAACAAAAAGAAACTTGGAAAGTTTGAGTATTTGGGATCAACTTGCATCTAGGTTATGAGAAATGTCATTGCTCTTTGAGGAAAGTGTCACTTTGTGTGCATCTTTGAGTTGTAATCTTATTCCTGATTACCCATATTGTGATACTACGGTGAAAACTCGTTTCAGACGTGCGTTTACAGTTAAAATGACAAATTTGATGAAAATGTGTTGAAAGCTCGAAAACATGAAAATCCCTGCTTAGAAAGGTGTTACAAGTCACATATGCTCGAATGCTCTCATTTCGCTCAAAATCAATGTTCCTTGCCAAACGTTTACTTTATGCTCGGAAAAGGCGTTTGAAAACGGCTCAATGCGCTCCTGCGCTAAGAAAGCTGATTTCATGCACTCGGTGACACAAAGTGTGTTCCCACTCTGAACAAGTGCATATCACAATACTCTGTTGAAAACTCGTTTCGGACGTGCTTTTACAGTTAAAATGACAAATATGATGAAAATGTGTTGAAAGCTCGAAAACATGAAAATCCATGCTTAGACCGATGTTACAGGTCACATAATGCTCTCATTTCGCTCAAAATCAATGGTCCTTGTCAAACGTTTGCTTTATGCTCTGAAAAGGCGTTAGAAACAGACTGAAGGCGCTCCTATGCTAGGAAAGCTGTTTTCATGCACTCGGTGACACAAAGTGTGTTTTCCCAATCTGAACAAGTGCATATATCACAATACTATGTTGAAAACTCGTTTCAGACGTGCTTTTACAGTTAAAATGACAAATATGATGCAAATGTGTTGAAAGCTCGAAAACATGAAAATCCCTGCTTAGAAAGGTGTTACAAGTCACATATGCTCGAATGCTCTCATTTCGCTCAAAATCAATGTTCCTTGCCAAACGTTTACTTTATGCTCGGAAAAGGCGTTTGAAAACGGCTCAATGCGCTCCTGCGCTAGGAAAGCTGATTTCATGCACTCGGTGACACAAAGTGTGTTCCCACTCTGAACAAGTGCATATCACAATACTCTGTTGAAAACTCGTTTCGGACGTGCTTTTACAGTTAAAATGACAAATATGATGAAAATGTGTTGAAAGCTCGAAAACATGAAAATCCCTGCTTAGAAAGGTGTTACAAGTCACATATGCTCGAATGCTCTCATTTCGCTCAAAATCAATGTTCCTTGCCAAACGTTTACTTTATGCTCGGAAAAGGCGTTTGAAAACGGCTCAATGCGCTCCTGCGCTAGGAAAGCTGTTTTCATGCACTCGGTGACACAAAGTGTGTTTTCCCAATCTGAACAAGTGCATATGAACAAGGTATGAACAAGGTCCAACAAAAAGAAACTTGGAAAGTTTGAGTATTTGGGATCAACTTGCATCTAGGTTATGAGAAATGTCATTGCTCTTTGAGGAAAGTGTCACTTTGTGTGCATCTTTGAGTTGTAATCTTATTCCTGATTACCCATATTGTGATACTACGGTGAAAACTCGTTTCAGACGTCCTTTTACAGTTAAAATGACAAATATGATGAAAATGTGTTGAAAGCTCGAAAACATGAAAATCCATGCTTAGACCGATGTTACAGGTCACATAATGCTCTCATTTCGCTCAAAATCAATGGTCCTTGTCAAACGTTTGCTTTATGCTCTGAAAAGGCGTAGGAAACAGACTGAATGCGCTCCTGCGCTGGTAAAACTGTTTTCATGCACTCGGTGACACAAAGTGTGTTTTCCCAATCTGAACAAGTGCATATCACATTACTCTGTTGAAAACTCGTTTCAGACGTGCTTTTACAGTTAAAATGAGAAATATGATGAAAAGGTGTTGAAAGCTCGAAAACATCAAAATCCATGCTTAGAAAGTTGTTACGTGTCACATGTGCTCGAATGCACTCAATTCGCTCAAAATCAATGTTCCTTGTCCAACGTTTGCTTTATGCGCTGAAAAGGCGTTAGAAACAGACTGAAGGCGCTCCTATGCTAGGAAAGCTGTTTTCATGCACTCGGTGACACAAAGTGTGTTTTCCCAATCTGAACAAGTGCATATCACAATACTATGTTGAAAACTCGTTTCAGACGTGCTTTTACAGTTAAAATGACAAATATGATGCAAATGTGTTGAAAGCTCGAAAACATGAAAATCCCTGCTTAGAAAGGTGTTACAAGTCACATATGCTCGAATGCTCTCATTTCGCTCAAAATCAATGTTCCTTGCCAAACGTTTACTTTATGCTCGGAAAAGGCGTTTGAAAACGGCTCAATGCGCTCCTGCGCTAGGAAAGCTGTTTTCATGCACTCGGTGACACAAAGTGTGTTTTCCCAATCTGAACAAGTGCATATGAACAAGGTATGAACAAGGTCCAACAAAAAGAAACTTGGAAAGTTTGAGTATTTGGGATCAACTTGCATCTAGGTTATGAGAAATGTCATTGCTCTTTGAGGAAAGTGTCACTTTGTGTGCATCTTTGAGTTGTAATCTTATTCCTGATTACCCATATTGTGATACTACGGTGAAAACTCGTTTCAGACGTGCGTTTACAGTTAAAATGACAAATATGATGAAAATGTGTTGAAAGCTCGAAAACATGAAAATCCATGCTTAGACCGATGTTACAGGTCACATAATGCTCTCATTTCGCTCAAAATCAATGGTCCTTGTCAAACGTTTGCTTTATGCTCTGAAAAGGCGTTAGAAACAGACTGAAGGCGCTCCTATGCTAGGAAAGCTGTTTTCATGCACTCGGTGACACAAAGTGTGTTTTCCCAATCTGAACAAGTGCATATATCACAATACTATGTTGAAAACTCGTTTCAGACGTGCTTTTACAGTTAAAATGACAAATATGATGCAAATGTGTTGAAAGCTCGAAAACATGAAAATCCCTGCTTAGAAAGGTGTTACAAGTCACATATGCTCGAATGCTCTCATTTCGCTCAAAATCAATGTTCCTTGCCAAACGTTTACTTTATGCTCGGAAAAGGCGTTTGAAAACGGCTCAATGCGCTCCTGCGCTAGGAAAGCTGATTTCATGCACTCGGTGACACAAAGTGTGTTCCCACTCTGAACAAGTGCATATCACAATACTCTGTTGAAAACTCGTTTCGGACGTGCTTTTACAGTTAAAATGACAAATATGATGCAAATGTGTTGAAAGCTCGAAAACATGAAAATCCCTGCTTAGAAAGGTGTTACAAGTCACATATGCTCGAATGCTCTCATTTCGCTCAAAATCAATGTTCCTTGCCAAACGTTTACTGTATGCTCGGAAAAGGCGTTTGAAAACGGCTCAATGCGCTCCTGCGCTAGGAAAGCTGATTTCATGCACTCGGTGACACAAAGTGTGTTCCCACTCTGAACAAGTGCATATCACAATACTCTGTTGAAAACTCGTTTCGGACGTGCTTTTACAGTTAAAATGACAAATATGATGCAAATGTGTTGAAAGCTCGAAAACATGAAAATCCCTGCTTAGAAAGGTGTTACAAGTCACATATGCTCGAATGCTCTCATTTCGCTCAAAATCAATGTTCCTTGCCAAACGTTTACTTTATGCTCGGAAAAGGCGTTTGAAAACGGCTCAATGCGCTCCTGCGCTAGGAAAGCTGATTTCATGCACTCGGTGACACAAAGTGTGTTCCCACTCTGAACAAGTGCATATCACAATACTCTGTTGAAAACTCGTTTCGGACGTGCTTTTACAGTTAAAATGACAAATATGATGAAAATGTGTTGAAAGCTCGAAAACATGAAAATCCCTGCTTAGAAAGGTGTTACAAGTCACATATGCTCGAATTCTCTCATTTCGCTCAAAATCAATGTTCCTTGCCAAACGTTTACTTTATGCTCGGAAAAGGCGTTTGAAAACGGCTCAATGCGCTCCTGCGCTAGGAAAGCTGATTTCATGCACTCGGTGACACAAAGTGTGTTCCCACTCTGAACAAGTGCATATCACAATACTCTGCTGAAAACTCGTTTCGGACGTGCTTTTACAGTTAAAATGACAAATATGATGCAAATGTGTTGAAAGCTCGAAAACATGAAAATCCCTGCTTAGAAAGGTGTTACAAGTCACATATGCTCGAATGCTCTCATTTCGCTCAAAATCAATGTTCCTTGCCAAACGTTTACTTTATGCTCGGAAAAGGCGTTTGAAAACGGCTCAATGCGCTCCTGCGCTAGGAAAGCTGTTTTCATGCACTCGGTGACACAAAGTGTGTTTTCCCAATCTGAACAAGTGCATATGAACAAGGTATGAACAAGGTCCAACAAAAAGAAACTTGGAAAGTTTGAGTATTTGGGATCAACTTGCATCTAGGTTATGAGAAATGTCATTGCTCTTTGAGGAAAGTGTCACTTTGTGTGCATCTTTGAGTTGTAATCTTATTCCTGATTACCCATATTGTGATACTACGGTGAAAACTCGTTTCAGACGTGCGTTTACAGTTAAAATGACAAATATGATGAAAATGTGTTGAAAGCTCGAAAACATGAAAATCCATGCTTAGACCGATGTTACAGGTCACATAATGCTCTCATTTCGCTCAAAATCAATGGTCCTTGTCAAACGTTTGCTTTATGCTCTGAAAAGGCGTTAGAAACAGACTGAAGGCGCTCCTATGCTAGGAAAGCTGTTTTCATGCACTCGGTGACACAAAGTGTGTTTTCCCAATCTGAACAAGTGCATATATCACAATACTATGTTGAAAACTCGTTTCAGACGTGCTTTTACAGTTAAAATGACAAATATGATGCAAACGTGTTGAAAGCTCGAAAACATGAAAATCCCTGCTTAGAAAGGTGTTACAAGTCACATATGCTCGAATGCTCTCATTTCGCTCAAAATCAATGTTCCTTGCCAAACGTTTACTGTATGCTCGGAAAAGGCGTTTGAAAACGGCTCAATGCGCTCCTGCGCTAGGAAAGCTGATTTCATGCACTCGGTGACACAAAGTGTGTTCCCACTCTGAACAAGTGCATATCACAATACTCTGTTGAAAACTCGTTTCGGACGTGCTTTTACAGTTAAAATGACAAATATGATGCAAATGTGTTGAAAGCTCGAAAACATGAAAATCCCTGCTTAGAAAGGTGTTACAAGTCACATATGCTCGAATGCTCTCATTTCGCTCAAAATCAATGTTCCTTGCCAAACGTTTACTTTATGCTCGGAAAAGGCGTTTGAAAACGGCTCAATGCGCTCCTGCGCTAGGAAAGCTGATTTCATGCACTCGGTGACACAAAGTGTGTTCCCACTCTGAACAAGTGCATATCACAATACTCTGTTGAAAACTCGCTTCGGACGTGCTTTTACAGTTAAAATGACAAATATGATGCAAATGTGTTGAAAGCTCGAAAACATGAAAATCCCTGCTTAGAAAGGTGTTACAAGTCACATATGCTCGAATGCTCTCATTTCGCTCAAAATCAATGTTCCTTGCCAAACGTTTACTTTATGCTCGGAAAAGGCGTTTGAAAACGGCTCAATGCGCTCCTGCGCTAGGAAAGCTGATTTCATGCACTCGGTGACACAAAGTGTGTTCCCACTCTGAACAAGTGCATATCACAATACTCTGTTGAAAACTCGTTTCGGACGTGCTTTTACAGTTAAAATGACAAATATGATGCAAATGTGTTGAAAGCTCGAAAACATGAAAATCCCTGCTTAGAAAGGTGTTACAAGTCACATATGCTCGAATGCTCTCATTTCGCTCAAAATCAATGTTCCTTGCCAAACGTTTACTTTATGCTCGGAAAAGGCGTTTGAAAACGGCTCAATGCGCTCCTGCGCTAGGAAAGCTGTTTTCATGCACTCGGTGACACAAAGTGTGTTTTCCCAATCTGAACAAGTGCATATGAACAAGGTATGAACAAGGTCCAACAAAAAGAAACTTGGAAAGTTTGAGTATTTGGGATCAACTTGCATCTAGGTTATGAGAAATGTCATTGCTCTTTGAGGAAAGTGTCACTTTGTGTGCATCTTTGAGTTGTAATCTTATTCCTGATTACCCATATTGTGATACTACGGTGAAAACTCGTTTCAGACGTGCGTTTACAGTTAAAATGACAAATATGATGAAAATGTGTTGAAAGCTCGAAAACATGAAAATCCATGCTTAGACCGATGTTACAGGTCACATAATGCTCTCATTTCGCTCAAAATCAATGGTCCTTGTCAAACGTTTGCTTTATGCTCTGAAAAGGCGTTAGAAACAGACTGAAGGCGCTCCTATGCTAGGAAAGCTGTTTTCATGCACTCGGTGACACAAAGTGTGTTTTCCCAATCTGAACAAGTGCATATGAACAAGGTATGAACAAGGTCCAACAAAAAGAAACTTGGAAAGTTTGAGTATTTGGGATCAACTTGCATCTAGGTTATGAGAAATGTCATTGCTCTTTGAGGAAAGTGTCACTTTGTGTGCATCTTTGAGTTGTAATCTTATTCCTGATTACCCATATTGTGATACTACGGTGAAAACTCGTTTCAGACGTGCGTTTACAGTTAAAATGACAAATTTGATGAAAATGTGTTGAAAGCTCGAAAACATGAAAATCCCTGCTTAGAAAGGTGTTACAAGTCACATATGCTCGAATGCTCTCATTTCGCTCAAAATCAATGTTCCTTGCCAAACGTTTACTTTATGCTCGGAAAAGGCGTTTGAAAACGGCTCAATGCGCTCCTGCGCTAAGAAAGCTGATTTCATGCACTCGGTGACACAAAGTGTGTTCCCACTCTGAACAAGTGCATATCACAATACTCTGTTGAAAACTCGTTTCGGACGTGCTTTTACAGTTAAAATGACAAATATGATGAAAATGTGTTGAAAGCTCGAAAACATGAAAATCCATGCTTAGACCGATGTTACAGGTCACATAATGCTCTCATTTCGCTCAAAATCAATGGTCCTTGTCAAACGTTTGCTTTATGCTCTGAAAAGGCGTTAGAAACAGACTGAAGGCGCTCCTATGCTAGGAAAGCTGTTTTCATGCACTCGGTGACACAAAGTGTGTTTTCCCAATCTGAACAAGTGCATATATCACAATACTATGTTGAAAACTCGTTTCAGACGTGCTTTTACAGTTAAAATGACAAATATGATGCAAATGTGTTGAAAGCTCGAAAACATGAAAATCCCTGCTTAGAAAGGTGTTACAAGTCACATATGCTCGAATGCTCTCATTTCGCTCAAAATCAATGTTCCTTGCCAAACGTTTACTTTATGCTCGGAAAAGGCGTTTGAAAACGGCTCAATGCGCTCCTGCGCTAGGAAAGCTGATTTCATGCACTCGGTGACACAAAGTGTGTTCCCACTCTGAACAAGTGCATATCACAATACTCTGTTGAAAACTCGTTTCGGACGGGCTTTTACAGTTAAAATGACAAATATGATGAAAATGTGTTGAAAGCTCGAAAACATGAAAATCCCTGCTTAGAAAGGTGTTACAAGTCACATATGCTCGAATGCTCTCATTTCGCTCAAAATCAATGTTCCTTGCCAAACGTTTACTTTATGCTCGGAAAAGGCGTTTGAAAACGGCTCAATGCGCTCCTGCGCTAGGAAAGCTGTTTTCATGCACTCGGTGACACAAAGTGTGTTTTCCCAATCTGAACAAGTGCATATGAACAAGGTATGAACAAGGTCCAACAAAAAGAAACTTGGAAAGTTTGAGTATTTGGGATCAACTTGCATCTAGGTTATGAGAAATGTCATTGCTCTTTGAGGAAAGTGTCACTTTGTGTGCATCTTTGAGTTGTAATCTTATTCCTGATTACCCATATTGTGATACTACGGTGAAAACTCGTTTCAGACGTCCTTTTACAGTTAAAATGACAAATATGATGAAAATGTGTTGAAAGCTCGAAAACATGAAAATCCATGCTTAGACCGATGTTACAGGTCACATAATGCTCTCATTTCGCTCAAAATCAATGGTCCTTGTCAAACGTTTGCTTTATGCTCTGAAAAGGCGTAGGAAACAGACTGAATGCGCTCCTGCGCTGGTAAAACTGTTTTCATGCACTCGGTGACACAAACTGTGTTTTCCCAATCTGAACAAGTGCATATCACATTACTCTGTTGAAAACTCGTTTCAGACGTGCTTTTACAGTTAAAATGAGAAATATGATGAAAAGGTGTTGAAAGCTCGAAAACATCAAAATCCATGCTTAGAAAGTTGTTACGTGTCACATGTGCTCGAATGCACTCAATTCGCTCAAAATCAATGTTCCTTGTCCAACGTTTGCTTTATGCGCTGAAAAGGCGTTAGAAACAGACTGAAGGCGCTCCTATGCTAGGAAAGCTGTTTTCATGCACTCGGTGACACAAAGTGTGTTTTCCCAATCTGAACAAGTGCATATCACAATACTATGTTGAAAACTCGTTTCAGACGTGCTTTTACAGTTAAAATGACAAATATGATGCAAATGTGTTGAAAGCTCGAAAACATGAAAATCCCTGCTTAGAAAGGTGTTACAAGTCACATATGCTCGAATGCTCTCATTTCGCTCAAAATCAATGTTCCTTGCCAAACGTTTACTTTATGCTCGGAAAAGGCGTTTGAAAACGGCTCAATGCGCTCCTGCGCTAGGAAAGCTGTTTTCATGCACTCGGTGACACAAAGTGTGTTTTCCCAATCTGAACAAGTGCATATGAACAAGGTATGAACAAGGTCCAACAAAAAGAAACTTGGAAAGTTTGAGTATTTGGGATCAACTTGCATCTAGGTTATGAGAAATGTCATTGCTCTTTGAGGAAAGTGTCACTTTGTGTGCATCTTTGAGTTGTAATCTTATTCCTGATTACCCATATTGTGATACTACGGTGAAAACTCGTTTCAGACGTGCGTTTACAGTTAAAATGACAAATATGATGAAAATGTGTTGAAAGCTCGAAAACATGAAAATCCATGCTTAGACCGATGTTACAGGTCACATAATGCTCTCATTTCGCTCAAAATCAATGGTCCTTGTCAAACGTTTGCTTTATGCTCTGAAAAGGCGTTAGAAACAGACTGAAGGCGCTCCTATGCTAGGAAAGCTGTTTTCATGCACTCGGTGACACAAAGTGTGTTTTCCCAATCTGAACAAGTGCATATATCACAATACTATGTTGAAAACTCGTTTCAGACGTGCTTTTACAGTTAAAATGACAAATATGATGCAAATGTGTTGAAAGCTCGAAAACATGAAAATCCCTGCTTAGAAAGGTGTTACAAGTCACATATGCTCGAATGCTCTCATTTCGCTCAAAATCAATGTTCCTTGCCAAACGTTTACTTTATGCTCGGAAAAGGCGTTTGAAAACGGCTCAATGCGCTCCTGCGCTAGGAAAGCTGATTTCATGCACTCGGTGACACAAAGTGTGTTCCCACTCTGAACAAGTGCATATCACAATACTCTGTTGAAAACTCGTTTCGGACGTGCTTTTACAGTTAAAATGACAAATATGATGCAAATGTGTTGAAAGCTCGAAAACATGAAAATCCCTGCTTAGAAAGGTGTTACAAGTCACATATGCTCGAATGCTCTCATTTCGCTCAAAATCAATGTTCCTTGCCAAACGTTTACTGTATGCTCGGAAAAGGCGTTTGAAAACGGCTCAATGCGCTCCTGCGCTAGGAAAGCTGATTTCATGCACTCGGTGACACAAAGTGTGTTCCCACTCTGAACAAGTGCATATCACAATACTCTGTTGAAAACTCGTTTCGGACGTGCTTTTACAGTTAAAATGACAAATATGATGCAAATGTGTTGAAAGCTCGAAAACATGAAAATCCCTGCTTAGAAAGGTGTTACAAGTCACATATGCTCGAATGCTCTCATTTCGCTCAAAATCAATGTTCCTTGCCAAACGTTTACTTTATGCTCGGAAAAGGCGTTTGAAAACGGCTCAATGCGCTCCTGCGCTAGGAAAGCTGATTTCATGCACTCGGTGACACAAAGTGTGTTCCCACTCTGAACAAGTGCATATCACAATACTCTGTTGAAAACTCGTTTCGGACGTGCTTTTACAGTTAAAATGACAAATATGATGCAAATGTGTTGAAAGCTCGAAAACATGAAAATCCCTGCTTAGAAAGGTGTTACAAGTCACATATGCTCGAATGCTCTCATTTCGCTCAAAATCAATGTTCCTTGCCAAACGTTTACTTTATGCTCGGAAAAGGCGTTTGAAAACGGCTCAATGCGCTCCTGCGCTAGGAAAGCTGATTTCATGCACTCGGTGACACAAAGTGTGTTCCCACTCTGAACAAGTGCATATCACAATACTCTGTTGAAAACTCGCTTCGGACGTGCTTTTACAGTTAAAATGACAAATATGATGCAAATGTGTTGAAAGCTCGAAAACATGAAAATCCCTGCTTAGAAAGGTGTTACAAGTCACATATGCTCGAATGCTCTCATTTCGCTCAAAATCAATGTTCCTTGCCAAACGTTTACTTTATGCTCGGAAAAGGCGTTTGAAAACGGCTCAATGCGCTCCTGCGCTAGGAAAGCTGATTTCATGCACTCGGTGACACAAAGTGTGTTCCCACTCTGAACAAGTGCATATCACAATACTCTGTTGAAAACTCGTTTCGGACGTGCTTTTACAGTTAAAATGACAAATATGATGCAAATGTGTTGAAAGCTCGAAAACATGAAAATCCCTGCTTAGAAAGGTGTTACAAGTCACATATGCTCGAATGCTCTCATTTCGCTCAAAATCAATGTTCCTTGCCAAACGTTTACTTTATGCTCGGAAAAGGCGTTTGAAAACGGCTCAATGCGCTCCTGCGCTAGGAAAGCTGTTTTCATGCACTCGGTGACACAAAGTGTGTTTTCCCAATCTGAACAAGTGCATATGAACAAGGTATGAACAAGGTCCAACAAAAAGAAACTTGGAAAGTTTGAGTATTTGGGATCAACTTGCATCTAGGTTATGAGAAATGTCATTGCTCTTTGAGGAAAGTGTCACTTTGTGTGCATCTTTGAGTTGTAATCTTATTCCTGATTACCCATATTGTGATACTACGGTGAAAACTCGTTTCAGACGTGCGTTTACAGTTAAAATGACAAATATGATGAAAATGTGTTGAAAGCTCGAAAACATGAAAATCCATGCTTAGACCGATGTTACAGGTCACATAATGCTCTCATTTCGCTCAAAATCAATGGTCCTTGTCAAACGTTTGCTTTATGCTCTGAAAAGGCGTTAGAAACAGACTGAAGGCGCTCCTATGCTAGGAAAGCTGTTTTCATGCACTCGGTGACACAAAGTGTGTTTTCCCAATCTGAACAAGTGCATATATCACAATACTATGTTGAAAACTCGTTTCAGACGTGCTTTTACAGTTAAAATGACAAATATGATGCAAATGTGTTGAAAGCTCGAAAACATGAAAATCCCTGCTTAGAAAGGTGTTACAAGTCACATATGCTCGAATGCTCTCATTTCGCTCAAAATCAATGTTCCTTGCCAAACGTTTACTTTATGCTCGGAAAAGGCATTTGAAAACGGCTCAATGCGCTCCTGCGCTAGGAAAGCTGATTTCATGCACTCGGTGACACAAAGTGTGTTCCCACTCTGAACAAGTGCATATCACAATACTCTGCTGAAAACTCGTTTCGGACGTGCTTTTACAGTTAAAATGACAAATATGATGAAAATGTGTTGAAAGCTCGAAAACATGAAAATCCCTGCTTAGAAAGGTGTTACAAGTCACATATGCTCGAATGCTCTCATTTCGCTCAAAATCAATGTTCCTTGCCAAACGTTTACTTTATGCTCGGAAAAGGCGTTTGAAAACGGCTCAATGCGCTCCTGCGCTAGGAAAGCTGTTTTCATGCACTCGGTGACACAAAGTGTGTTTTCCCAATCTGAACAAGTGCATATGAACAAGGTATGAACAAGGTCCAACAAAAAGAAACTTGGAAAGTTTGAGTATTTGGGATCAACTTGCATCTAGGTTATGAGAAATGTCATTGCTCTTTGAGGAAAGTGTCACTTTGTGTGCATCTTTGAGTTGTAATCTTATTCCTGATTACCCATATTGTGATACTACGGTGAAAACTCGTTTCAGACGTGCGTTTACAGTTAAAATGACAAATATGATGAAAATGTGTTGAAAGCTCGAAAACATGAAAATCCATGCTTAGACCGATGTTACAGGTCACATAATGCTCTCATTTCGCTCAAAATCAATGGTCCTTGTCAAACGTTTGATTTATGCTCTGAAAAGGCGTAGGAAACAGACTGAATGCGCTCCTGCGCTGGTAAAACTGTTTTCATGCACTCGGTGACACAAAGTGTGTTTTCCCAATCTGAACAAGTGCATATCACATTACTCTGTTGAAAACTCGTTTCAGACGTGCTTTTACAGTTAAAATGAGAAATATGATGAAAAGGTGTTGAAAGCTCGAAAACATCAAAATCCATGCTTTGAAAGTTGTTACGTGTCACATGTGCTCGAATGCACTCAATTCGCTCAAAATCAATGTTCCTTGTCCAACGTTTGCTTTATGCGCTGAAAAGGCGTTAGAAACAGACTGAAGGCGCTCCTATGCTAGGAAAGCTGTTTTCATGCACTCGGTGACACAAAGTGTGTTTTCCCAATCTGAACAAGTGCATATCACAATACTATGTTGAAAACTCGTTTCAGACGTGCTTTTACAGTTAAAATGACAAATATGATGCAAATGTGTTGAAAGCTCGAAAACATGAAAATCCCTGCTTAGAAAGGTGTTACAAGTCACATATGCTCGAATGCTCTCATTTCGCTCAAAATCAATGGTCCTTGTCAAACGTTTGCTTTATGCTCTGAAAAGGCGTTAGAAACAGACTGAAGGCGCTCCTATGCTAGGAAAGCTGTTTTCATGCACTCGGTGACACAAAGTGTGTTTTCCCAATCTGAACAAGTGCATATATCACAATACTATGTTGAAAACTCGTTTCAGACGTGCTTTTACAGTTAAAATGACAAATATGATGCAAATGTGTTGAAAGCTCGAAAACATGAAAATCCATGCTTAGACCGATGTTACAGGTCACATAATGCTCTCATTTCACTCAAAATCAATGGTCCTTGTCAAACGTTTGCTTTATGCTCTGAAAAGGCGTAGGAAACAGACTGAATGCGCTCCTGCGCTGGTAAAACTGTTTTCATGCACTCGGTGACACAAAGTGTGTTTTCCCAATCTGAACAAGTGCATATCACATTACTCTGTTGAAAACTCGTTTCAGACGTGCTTTTACAGTTAAAATGAGAAATATGATGAAAAGGTGTTGAAAGCTCGAAAACATCAAAATCCATGCTTAGAAAGTTGTTACGTGTCACATGTGCTCGAATGCACTCAATTCGCTCAAAATCAATGTTCCTTGTCCAACGTTTGCTTTATGCGCTGAAAAGGCGTTAGAAACAGACTGAAGGCGCTCCTATGCTAGGAAAGCTGTTTTCATGCACTCGGTGACACAAAGTGTGTTTTCCCAATCTGAACAAGTGCATATCACAATACTCTGTTGAAAACTCGTTTCAGACGTGCTTTTACAGTTAAAATGACAAATATGATGCAAATGTGTTGAAAGCTCGAAAACATGAAAATCCCTGCTTAGAAAGGTGTTACAAGTTACAAATGCTCGAATGCTCTCATTTCGCTCAAAATCAATGTTCCTTGCCAAACGTTTACTTTATGCTCGGAAAAGGCGTTTGAAAACGGCTCAATGCGCTCCTGCGCTAGGAAAGCTGTTTTCATGCACTCGGTGACACAAAGTGTGTTTTCCCAATCTGAACAAGTGCATATGAACAAGGTATGAACAAGGTCCAACAAAAAGAAACTTGGAAAGTTTGAGTATTTGGGATCAACTTGCATCTAGGTTATGAGAAATGTCATTGCTCTTTGAGGAAAGTGTCACTTTGTGTGCATCTTTGAGTTAATCTTATTCCTGATTACCCATATTGTGATACTACGGTGAAAACTCGTTTCAGACGTGCGTTTACAGTTAAAATGACAAATATGATGAAAATGTGTTGAAAGCTCGAAAACATGAAAATCCATGCTTAGACCGATGTTACAGGTCACATAATGCTCTCATTTCGCTCAAAATCAATGGTCCTTGTCAAACGTTTGCTTTATGCTCTGAAAAGGCGTTAGAAACAGACTGAAGGCGCTCCTATGCTAGGAAAGCTGTTTTCATGCACTCGGTGACACAAAGTGTGTTTTCCCAATCTGAACAAGTGCATATATCACAATACTATGTTGAAAACTCGTTTCAGACGTGCTTTTACAGTTAAAATGACAAATATGATGCAAATGTGTTGAAAGCTCGAAAACATGAAAATCCCTGCTTAGAAAGGTGTTACAAGTCACATATGCTCGAATGCTCTCATTTCGCTCAAAATCAATGTTCCTTGCCAAACGTTTACTTTATGCTCGGAAAAGGCGTTTGAAAACGGCTCAATGCGCTCCTGCGCTAGGAAAGCTGATTTCATGCACTCGGTGACACAAAGTGTGTTCCCACTCTGAACAAGTGCATATCACAATACTCTGTTGAAAACTCGTTTCGGACGTGCTTTTACAGTTAAAATGACAAATATGATGCAAATGTGTTGAAAGCTCGAAAACATGAAAATCCCTGCTTAGAAAGGTGTTACAAGTCACATATGCTCGAATGCTCTCATTTCGCTCAAAATCAATGTTCCTTGCCAAACGTTTACTTTATGCTCGGAAAAGGCGTTTGAAAACGGCTCAATGCGCTCCTGCGCTAGGAAAGCTGTTTTCATGCACTCGGTGACACAAAGTGTGTTTTCCCAATCTGAACAAGTGCATATGAACAAGGTATGAACAAGGTCCAACAAAAAGAAACTTGGAAAGTTTGAGTATTTGGGATCAACTTGCATCTAGGTTATGAGAAATGTCATTGCTCTTTGAGGAAAGTGTCACTTTGTGTGCATCTTTGAGTTGTAATCTTATTCCTGATTACCCATATTGTGATACTACGGTGAAAACTCGTTTCAGACGTGCGTTTACAGTTAAAATGACAAATATGATGAAAATGTGTTGAAAGCTCGAAAACATGAAAATCCATGCTTAGACCGATGTTACAGCTCACATAATGCTCTCATTTCTCTCAAAATCAATGGTCCTTGTCAAACGTTTGCTTTATGCTCTGAAAAGGCGTTAGAAACAGACTGAAGGCGCTCCTATGCTAGGAAAGCTGTTTTCATGCACTCGGTGACACAAAGTGTGTTTTCCCAATCTGAACAAGTGCATATATCACAATACTATGTTGAAAACTCGTTTCAGACGTGCTTTTACAGTTAAAATGACAAATATGATGCAAATGTGTTGAAAGCTCGAAAACATGAAAATCCCTGCTTAGAAAGGTGTTACAAGTCACATATGCTCGAATGCTCTCATTTCGCTCAAAATCAATGTTCCTTGCCAAACGTTTACTTTATGCTCGGAAAAGGCATTTGAAAACGGCTCAATGCGCTCCTGCGCTAGGAAAGCTGATTTCATGCACTCGGTGACACAAAGTGTGTTCCCACTCTGAACAAGTGCATATCACAATACTCTGCTGAAAACTCGTTTCGGACGTGCTTTTACAGTTAAAATGACAAATATGATGAAAATGTGTTGAAAGCTCGAAAACATGAAAATCCCTGCTTAGAAAGGTGTTACAAGTCACATATGCTCGAATGCTCTCATTTCGCTCAAAATCAATGTTCCTTGCCAAACGTTTACTTTATGCTCGGAAAAGGCGTTTGAAAACGGCTCAATGCGCTCCTGCGCTAGGAAAGCTGTTTTCATGCACTCGGTGACACAAAGTGTGTTTTCCCAATCTGAACAAGTGCATATGAACAAGGTATGAACAAGGTCCAACAAAAAGAAACTTGGAAAGTTTGAGTATTTGGGATCAACTTGCATCTAGGTTATGAGAAATGTCATTGCTCTTTGAGGAAAGTGTCACTTTGTGTGCATCTTTGAGTTGTAATCTTATTCCTGATTACCCATATTGTGATACTACGGTGAAAACTCGTTTCAGACGTGCGTTTACAGTTAAAATGACAAATATGATGAAAATGTGTTGAAAGCTCGAAAACATGAAAATCCATGCTTAGACCGATGTTACAGGTCACATAATGCTCTCATTTCGCTCAAAATCAATGGTCCTTGTCAAACGTTTGATTTATGCTCTGAAAAGGCGTAGGAAACAGACTGAATGCGCTCCTGCGCTGGTAAAACTGTTTTCATGCACTCGGTGACACAAAGTGTGTTTTCCCAATCTGAACAAGTGCATATCACATTACTCTGTTGAAAACTCGTTTCAGACGTGCTTTTACAGTTAAAATGAGAAATATGATGAAAAGGTGTTGAAAGCTCGAAAACATCAAAATCCATGCTTTGAAAGTTGTTACGTGTCACATGTGCTCGAATGCACTCAATTCGCTCAAAATCAATGTTCCTTGTCCAACGTTTGCTTTATGCGCTGAAAAGGCGTTAGAAACAGACTGAAGGCGCTCCTATGCTAGGAAAGCTGTTTTCATGCACTCGGTGACACAAAGTGTGTTTTCCCAATCTGAACAAGTGCATATCACAATACTATGTTGAAAACTCGTTTCAGACGTGCTTTTACAGTTAAAATGACAAATATGATGCAAATGTGTTGAAAGCTCGAAAACATGAAAATCCCTGCTTAGAAAGGTGTTACAAGTCACATATGCTCGAATGCTCTCATTTCGCTCAAAATCAATGGTCCTTGTCAAACGTTTGCTTTATGCTCTGAAAAGGCGTTAGAAACAGACTGAAGGCGCTCCTATGCTAGGAAAGCTGTTTTCATGCACTCGGTGACACAAAGTGTGTTTTCCCAATCTGAACAAGTGCATATATCACAATACTATGTTGAAAACTCGTTTCAGACGTGCTTTTACAGTTAAAATGACAAATATGATGCAAATGTGTTGAAAGCTCGAAAACATGAAAATCCATGCTTAGACCGATGTTACAGGTCACATAATGCTCTCATTTCACTCAAAATCAATGGTCCTTGTCAAACGTTTGCTTTATGCTCTGAAAAGGCGTAGGAAACAGACTGAATGCGCTCCTGCGCTGGTAAAACTGTTTTCATGCACTCGGTGACACAAAGTGTGTTTTCCCAATCTGAACAAGTGCATATCACATTACTCTGTTGAAAACTCGTTTCAGACGTGCTTTTACAGTTAAAATGAGAAATATGATGAAAAGGTGTTGAAAGCTCGAAAACATCAAAATCCATGCTTAGAAAGTTGTTACGTGTCACATGTGCTCGAATGCACTCAATTCGCTCAAAATCAATGTTCCTTGTCCAACGTTTGCTTTATGCGCTGAAAAGGCGTTAGAAACAGACTGAAGGCGCTCCTATGCTAGGAAAGCTGTTTTCATGCACTCGGTGACACAAAGTGTGTTTTCCCAATCTGAACAAGTGCATATCACAATACTCTGTTGAAAACTCGTTTCAGACGTGCTTTTACAGTTAAAATGACAAATATGATGAAAATGTGTTGAAAGCTCGAAAACATGAAAATCCCTGCTTAGAAAGGTGTTACAAGTTACAAATGCTCGAATGCTCTCATTTCGCTCAAAATCAATGTTCCTTGCCAAACGTTTACTTTATGCTCGGAAAAGGCGTTTGAAAACGGCTCAATGCGCTCCTGCGCTAGGAAAGCTGTTTTCATGCACTCGGTGACACAAAGTGTGTTTTCCCAATCTGAACAAGTGCATATGAACAAGGTATGAACAAGGTCCAACAAAAAGAAACTTGGAAAGTTTGAGTATTTGGGATCAACTTGCATCTAGGTTATGAGAAATGTCATTGCTCTTTGAGGAAAGTGTCACTTTGTGTGCATCTTTGAGTTAATCTTATTCCTGATTACCCATATTGTGATACTACGGTGAAAACTCGTTTCAGACGTGCGTTTACAGTTAAAATGACAAATATGATGAAAATGTGTTGAAAGCTCGAAAACATGAAAATCCATGCTTAGACCGATGTTACAGGTCACATAATGCTCTCATTTCGCTCAAAATCAATGGTCCTTGTCAAACGTTTGCTTTATGCTCTGAAAAGGCGTTAGAAACAGACTGAAGGCGCTCCTATGCTAGGAAAGCTGTTTTCATGCCCTCGGTGACACAAAGTGTGTTTTCCCAATCTGAACAAGTGCATATATCACAATACTATGTTGAAAACTCGTTTCAGACGTGCTTTTACAGTTAAAATGACAAATATGATGCAAATGTGTTGAAAGCTCGAAAACATGAAAATCCCTGCTTAGAAAGGTGTTACAAGTCACATATGCTCGAATGCTCTCATTTCGCTCAAAATCAATGTTCCTTGCCAAACGTTTACTTTATGCTCGGAAAAGGCGTTTGAAAACGGCTCAATGCGCTCCTGCGCTAGGAAAGCTGATATCATGCACTCGGTGACACAAAGTGTGTTCCCACTCTGAACAAGTGCATATCACAATACTCTGTTGAAAACTCGTTTCGGACGTGCTTTTACAGTTAAAATGACAAATATGATGCAAATGTGTTGAAAGCTCGAAAACATGAAAATCCCTGCTTAGAAAGGTGTTACAAGTCACATATGCTCGAATGCTCTCATTTCGCTCAAAATCAATGTTCCTTGCCAAACGTTTACTTTATGCTCGGAAAAGGCGTTTGAAAACGGCTCAATGCGCTCCTGCGCTAGGAAAGCTGTTTTCATGCACTCGGTGACACAAAGTGTGTTTTCCCAATCTGAACAAGTGCATATGAACAAGGTATGAACAAGGTCCAACAAAAAGAAACTTGGAAAGTTTGAGTATTTGGGATCAACTTGCATCTAGGTTATGAGAAATGTCATTGCTCTTTGAGGAAAGTGTCACTTTGTGTGCATCTTTGAGTTGTAATCTTATTCCTGATTACCCATATTGTGATACTACGGTGAAAACTCGTTTCAGACGTGCTTTTACAGTTAAAATGACAAATATGATGCAAATGTGTTGAAAGCTCGAAAACATGAAAATCCATGCTTAGACCGATGTTACAGGTCACATAATGCTCTCATTTCGCTCAAAATCAATGGTCCTTGTCAAACGTTTGCTTTATGCTCTGAAAAGGCGTAGGAAACACACTGAATGCGCTCCTGCGCTGGTAAAACTGTTTTCATGCACTCGGTGACACAAAGTGTGTTTTCCCAATCTGAACAAGTGCATATCACATTACTCTGTTGAAAACTCGTTTCAGACGTGCTTTTACAGTTAAAATGAGAAATATGATGAAAAGGTGTTGAAAGCTCGAAAACATCAAAATCCATGCTTAGAAAGTTGTTACGTGTCACATGTGCTCGAATGCACTCAATTCGCTCAAAATCAATGTTCCTTGTCCAACGTTTGCTTTATGCGCTGAAAAGGCGTTAGAAACAGACTGAAGGCGCTCCTATGCTAGGAAAGCTGTTTTCATGCACTCGGTGACACAAAGTGTGTTTTCCCAATCTGAACAAGTGCATATCACAATACTCTGTTGAAAACTCGTTTCAGACGTGCTATTACAGTTAAAATGACAAATATGATGCAAATGTGTTGAAAGCTCGAAAACATGAAAATCCCTGCTTAGAAAGGTGTTACAAGTCACAAATGCTCGAATGCTCTCATTTCGCTCAAAATCAATGTTCCTTGCCAAACGTTTACTTTATGCTCGGAAAAGGCGTTTGAAAACGGCTCAATGCGCTCCTGCGCTAGGAAAGCTGTTTTCATGCACTCGGTGACACAAAGTGTGTTTTCCCAATCTGAACAAGTGCATATGAACAAGGTATGAACAAGGTCCAACAAAAAGAAACTTGGAAAGTTTGAGTATTTGGGATCAACTTGCATCTAGGTTATGAGAAATGTCATTGCTCTTTGAGGAAAGTGTCACTTTGTGTGCATCTTTGAGTTGTAATCTTATTCCTGATTACCCATATTGTGATACTACGGTGAAAACTCGTTTCAGACGTGCGTTTACAGTTAAAATGACAAATATGATGAAAATGTGTTGAAAGCTCGAAAACATGAAAATCCATGCTTAGACCGATGTTCCAGGTCACATAATGCTCTCATTTCGCTCAAAATCAGTGGTCCTTGTCAAACGTTTGCTTTATGCTCTGAAAAGGCGTTAGAAACAGACTGAAGGCGCTCCTATGCTAGGAAAGCTGTTTTCATGCACTCGGTGACACAAAGTGTGTTTTCCCAATCTGAACAAGTGCATATATCACAATACTATGTTGAAAACTCGTTTCAGACGTGCTTTTACAGTTAAAATGACAAATATGATGCAAATGTGTTGAAAGCTCGAAAACATGAAAATCCCTGCTTAGAAAGGTGTTACAAGTCACATATGCTCGAATGCTCTCATTTCGCTCAAAATCAATGTTCCTTGCCAAACGTTTACTTTATGCTCGGAAAAGGCGTTTGAAAACGGCTCAATGCGCTCCTGCGCTAGGAAAGCTGATTTCATGCACTCGGTGACACAAAGTGTGTTCCCACTCTGAACAAGTGCATATCACAATACTCTGTTGAAAACTCGTTTCGGACGTGCTTTTACAGTTAAAATGACAAATATGATGAAAATGTGTTGAAAGCTCGAAAACATGAAAATCCCTGCTTAGAAAGGTGTTACAAGTCACATATGCTCGAATGCTCTCATTTCGCTCAAAATCAATGTTCCTTGCCAAACGTTTACTTTATGCTCGGAAAAGGCGTTTGAAAACGGCTCAATGCGCTCCTGCGCTAGGAAAGCTGTTTTCATGCACTCGGTGACACAAAGTGTGTTTTCCCAATCTGAACAAGTGCATATGAACAAGGTATGAACAAGGTCCAACAAAAAGAAACTTGGAAAGTTTGAGTATTTGGGATCAACTTGCATCTAGGTTATGAGAAATGTCATTGCTCTTTGAGGAAAGTGTCACTTTGTGTGCATCTTTGAGTTGTAATCTTATTCCTGATTACCCATATTGTGATACTACGGTGAAAACTCGTTTCAGACGTGCTTTTACAGTTAAAATGACAAATATGATGAAAATGTGTTGAAAGCTCGAAAACATGAAAATCCATGCTTAGACCGATGTTACAGGTCACATAATGCTCTCATTTCGCTCAAAATCAATGGTCCTTGTTAAACGTTTGCTTTATGCTCTGAAAAGGCGTAGGAAACAGACTGAATGCGCTCCTGCGCTGGTAAAACTGTTTTCATGCACTCGGTGACAGAAAGTGTGTTTTCCCAATCTGAACAAGTGCATATCACATTACTCTGTTGAAAACTCGTTTCAGACGTGCTTTTACAGTTAAAATGACAAATATGATGAAAATGTGTTGAAAGCTCGAAAACATGAAAATCCATGCTTAGACCGATGTTACAGGTCACATAATGCTCTCATTTCGCTCAAAATCAATGGTCCTTGTCAAACGTTTGCTTTATGCTCTGAAAAGGCGTTAGAAACAGACTGAAGGCGCTCCTATGCTAGGAAAGCTGTTTTCATGCACTCGGTGACACAAAGTGTGTTTTCCCAATCTGAACAAGTGCATATATCACAATACTATGTTGAAAACTCGTTTCAGACGTGCTTTTACAGTTAAAATGACAAATATGATGCAAATGTGTTGAAAGCTCGAAAACATGAAAATCCCTGCTTAGAAAGGTGTTACAAGTCACATATGCTCGAATGCTCTCATTTCGCTCAAAATCAATGTTCCTTGCCAAACGTTTACTTTATGCTCGGAAAAGGCGTTTGAAAACGGCTCAATGCGCTCCTGCGCTAGGAAAGCTGATTTCATGCACTCGGTGACACAAAGTGTGTTCCCACTCTGAACAAGTGCATATCACAATACTCTGCTGAAAACTCGTTTCGGACGTGCTTTTACAGTTAAAATGACAAATATGATGAAAATGTGTTGAAAGCTCGAAAACATGAAAATCCCTGCTTAGAAAGGTGTTACAAGTCACATATGCTCGAATGCTCTCATTTCGCTCAAAATCAATGTTCCTTGCCAAACGTTTACTTTATGCTCGGAAAAGGCGTTTGAAAACGGCTCAATGCGCTCCTGCGCTAGGAAAGCTGTTTTCATGCACTCGGTGACACAAAGTGTGTTTTCCCAATCTGAACAAGTGCATATGAACAAGGTATGAACAAGGTCCAACAAAAAGAAACTTGGAAAGTTTGAGTATTTGGGATCAACTTGCATCTAGGTTATGAGAAATGTCATTGCTCTTTGAGGAAAGTGTCACTTTGTGTGCATCTTTGAGTTGTAATCTTATTCCTGATTACCCATATTGTGATACTACGGTGAAAACTCGTTTCAGACGTGCGTTTACAGTTAAAATGACAAATATGATGAAAATGTGTTGAAAGCTCGAAAACATGAAAATCCATGCTTAGACCGATGTTACAGGTCACATAATGCTCTCATTTCGCTCAAAATCAATGGTCCTTGTCAAACGTTTGCTTTATGCTCTGAAAAGGCGTTAGAAACAGACTGAAGGCGCTCCTATGCTAGGAAAGCTGTTTTCATGCACTCGGTGACACAAAGTGTGTTTTCCCAATCTGAACAAGTGCATATATCACAATACTATGTTGAAAACTCGTTTCAGACGTACTTTTACAGTTAAAATGACAAATATGATGCAAATGTGTTGAAAGCTCGAAAACATGAAAATCCCTGCTTAGAAAGGTGTTACAAGTCACATATGCTCGAATGCTCTCATTTCGCTCAAAATCAATGTTCCTTGCCAAACGTTTACTTTATGCTCGGAAAAGGCGTTTGAAAACGGCTCAGTGCGCTCCTGCGCTAGGAAAGCTGATTTCATGCACTCGGTGACACAAAGTGTGTTCCCACTCTGAACAAGTGCATATCACAATACTCTGTTGAAAACTCGTTTCGGACGTGCTTTTACAGTTAAAATGACAAATATGATGAAAATGTGTTGAAAGCTCGAAAACATGAAAATCCCTGCTTAGAAAGGTGTTACAAGTCACATATGCTCGAATGCTCTCATTTCGCTCAAAATCAATGTTCCTTGCCAAACGTTTACTTTATGCTCGGAAAAGGCGTTTGAAAACGGCTCAATGCGCTCCTGCGCTAGGAAAGCTGTTTTCATGCACTCGGTGACACAAAGTGTGTTTTCCCAATCTGAACAAGTGCATATGAACAAGGTATGAACAAGGTCCAACAAAAAGAAACTTGGAAAGTTTGAGTATTTGGGATCAACTTGCATCTAGGTTATGAGAAATGTCATTGCTCTTTGAGGAAAGTGTCACTTTGTGTGCATCTTTGAGTTGTAATCTTATTCCTGATTACCCATATTGTGATACTACGGTGAAAACTCGTTTCAGACGTGCTTTTACAGTTAAAATGACAAATATGATGAAAATGTGTTGAAAGCTCGAAAACATGAAAATCCATGCTTAGACCGATGTTACAGGTCACATAATGCTCTCATTTCGCTCAAAATCAATGGTCCTTGTCAAACGTTTGATTTATGCTCTGAAAAGGCGTAGGAAACAGACTGAATGCGCTCCTGCGCTGGTAAAACTGTTTTCATGCACTCGGTGACACAAAGTGTGTTTTCCCAATCTGAACAAGTGCATATCACATTACTCTGTTGAAAACTCGTTTCAGACGTGCTTTTACAGTTAAAATGAGAAATATGATGAAAAGGTGTTGAAAGCTCGAAAACATCAAAATCCATGCTTTGAAAGTTGTTACGTGTCACATGTGCTCGAATGCACTCAATTCGCTCAAAATCAATGTTCCTTGTCCAACGTTTGCTTTATGCGCTGAAAAGGCGTTAGAAACAGACTGAAGGCGCTCCTATGCTAGGAAAGCTGTTTTCATGCACTCGGTGACACAAAGTGTGTTTTCCCAATCTGAACAAGTGCATATCACAATACTATGTTGAAAACTCGTTTCAGACGTGCTTTTACAGTTAAAATGACAAATATGATGCAAATGTGTTGAAAGCTCGAAAACATGAAAATCCCTGCTTAGAAAGGTGTTACAAGTCACATATGCTCGAATGCTCTCATTTCGCTCAAAATCAATGGTCCTTGTCAAACGTTTGCTTTATGCTCTGAAAAGGCGTTAGAAACAGACTGAAGGCGCTCCTATGCTAGGAAAGCTGTTTTCATGCACTCGGTGACACAAAGTGTGTTTTCCCAATCTGAACAAGTGCATATATCACAATACTATGTTGAAAACTCGTTTCAGACGTGCTTTTACAGTTAAAATGACAAATATGATGCAAATGTGTTGAAAGCTCGAAAACATGAAAATCCATGCTTAGACCGATGTTACAGGTCACATAATGCTCTCATTTCACTCAAAATCAATGGTCCTTGTCAAACGTTTGCTTTATGCTCTGAAAAGGCGTAGGAAACAGACTGAATGCGCTCCTGCGCTGGTAAAACTGTTTTCATGCACTCGGTGACACAAAGTGTGTTTTCCCAATCTGAACAAGTGCATATCACATTACTCTGTTGAAAACTCGTTTCAGACGTGCTTTTACAGTTAAAATGAGAAATATGATGAAAAGGTGTTGAAAGCTCGAAAACATCAAAATCCATGCTTAGAAAGTTGTTACGTGTCACATGTGCTCGAATGCACTCAATTCGCTCAAAATCAATGTTCCTTGTCCAACGTTTGCTTTATGCGCTGAAAAGGCGTTAGAAACAGACTGAAGGCGCTCCTATGCTAGGAAAGCTGTTTTCATGCACTCGGTGACACAAAGTGTGTTTTCCCAATCTGAACAAGTGCATATCACAATACTCTGTTGAAAACTCGTTTCAGACGTGCTTTTACAGTTAAAATGACAAATATGATGCAAATGTGTTGAAAGCTCGAAAACATGAAAATCCCTGCTTAGAAAGGTGTTACAAGTTACAAATGCTCGAATGCTCTCATTTCGCTCAAAATCAATGTTCCTTGCCAAACGTTTACTTTATGCTCGGAAAAGGCGTTTGAAAACGGCTCAATGCGCTCCTGCGCTAGGAAAGCTGTTTTCATGCACTCGGTGACACAAAGTGTGTTTTCCCAATCTGAACAAGTGCATATGAACAAGGTATGAACAAGGTCCAACAAAAAGACACTTGGAAAGTTTGAGTATTTGGGATCAACTTGCATCTAGGTTATGAGAAATGTCATTGCTCTTTGAGGAAAGTGTCACTTTGTGTGCATCTTTGAGTTAATCTTATTCCTGATTACCCATATTGTGATACTACGGTGAAAACTCGTTTCAGACGTGCGTTTACAGTTAAAATGACAAATATGATGAAAATGTGTTGAAAGCTCGAAAACATGAAAATCCATGCTTAGACCGATGTTACAGGTCACATAATGCTCTCATTTCGCTCAAAATCAATGGTCCTTGTCAAACGTTTGCTTTATGCTCTGAAAAGGCGTTAGAAACAGACTGAAGGCGCTCCTATGCTAGGAAAGCTGTTTTCATGCACTCGGTGACACAAAGTGTGTTTTCCCAATCTGAACAAGTGCATATATCACAATACTATGTTGAAAACTCGTTTCAGACGTGCTTTTACAGTTAAAATGACAAATATGATGCAAATGTGTTGAAAGCTCGAAAACATGAAAATCCCTGCTTAGAAAGGTGTTACAAGTCACATATGCTCGAATGCTCTCATTTCGCTCAAAATCAATGTTCCTTGCCAAACGTTTACTTTATGCTCGGAAAAGGCGTATGAAAACGGCTCAATGCGCTCCTGCGCTAGGAAAGCTGATATCATGCACTCGGTGACACAAAGTGTGTTCCCACTCTGAACAAGTGCATATCACAATACTCTGTTGAAAACTCGTTTCGGACGTGCTTTTACAGTTAAAATGACAAATATGATGAAAATGTGTTGAAAGCTCGAAAACATGAAAATCCCTGCTTAGAAAGGTGTTACAAGTCACATATGCTCGAATGCTCTCATTTCGCTCAAAATCAATGTTCCTTGCCAAACGTTTACTTTATGCTCGGAAAAGGCGTTTGAAAACGGCTCAATGCGCTCCTGCGCTAGGAAAGCTGTTTTCATGCACTCGGTGACACAAAGTGTGTTTTCCCAATCTGAACAAGTGCATATGAACAAGGTATGAACAAGGTCCAACAAAAAGAAACTTGGAAAGTTTGAGTATTTGGGATCAACTTGCATCTAGGTTATGAGAAATGTCATTGCTCTTTGAGGAAAGTGTCACTTTGTGTGCATCTTTGAGTTGTAATCTTATTCCTGATTACCCATATTGTGATACTACGGTGAAAACTCGTTTCAGACGTGCGTTTACAGTTAAAATGACAAATATGATGAAAATGTGTTGAAAGCTCGAAAACATGAAAATCCATGCTTAGACCGATGTTACAGGTCACATAATGCTCTCATTTCGCTCAAAATCAATGGTCCTTGTCAAACGTTTGCTTTATGCTCTGAAAAGGCGTAGGAAACACACTGAATGCGCTCCTGCGCTGGTAAAACTGTTTTCATGCACTCGGTGACACAAAGTGTGTTTTCCCAATCTGAACAAGTGCATATCACATTACTCTGTTGAAAACTCGTTTCAGACGTGCTTTTACAGTTAAAATGAGAAATATGATGAAAAGGTGTTGAAAGCTCGAAAACATCAAAATCCATGCTTAGAAAGTTGTTACGTGTCACATGTGCTCGAATGCACTCAATTCGCTCAAAATCAATGTTCCTTGTCCAACGTTTGCTTTATGCGCTGAAAAGGCGTTAGAAACAGACTGAAGGCGCTCCTATGCTAGGAAAGCTGTTTTCATGCACTCGGTGACACAAAGTGTGTTTTCCCAATCTGAACAAGTGCATATCACAATACTCTGTTGAAAACTCGTTTCAGACGTGCTTTTACAGTTAAAATGACAAATATGATGCAAATGTGTTGAAAGCTCGAAAACATGAAAATC
The DNA here is from genome assembly GCF_027579695.1 of Neoarius graeffei. Taxonomy (NCBI): domain Eukaryota; kingdom Metazoa; phylum Chordata; class Actinopteri; order Siluriformes; family Ariidae; genus Neoarius; species Neoarius graeffei. The sequence goes on along the minus strand of NC_083576.1, from coordinate 28,464,946 downwards.
CCTGCTTAGAAAGGTGTTACAAGTCACAAATGCTCGAATGCTCTCATTTCGCTCAAAATCAATGTTCCTTGCCAAACGTTTACTTTATGCTCGGAAAAGGCGTTTGAAAACGGCTCAATGCGCTCCTGCGCTAGGAAAGCTGTTTTCATGCACTCGGTGACACAAAGTGTGTTTTCCCAATCTGAACAAGTGCATATGAACAAGGTATGAACAAGGTCCAACAAAAAGAAACTTGGAAAGTTTGAGTATTTGGGATCAACTTGCATCTAGGTTATGAGAAATGTCATTGCTCTTTGAGGAAAGTGTCACTTTGTGTGCATCTTTGAGTTGTAATCTTATTCCTGATTACCCATATTGTGATACTACGGTGAAAACTCGTTTCAGACGTGCGTTTACAGTTAAAATGACAAATATGATGAAAATGTGTTGAAAGCTCGAAAACATGAAAATCCATGCTTAGACCGATGTTCCAGGTCACATAATGCTCTCATTTCGCTCAAAATCAGTGGTCCTTGTCAAACGTTTGCTTTATGCTCTGAAAAGGCGTTAGAAACAGACTGAAGGCGCTCGTATGCTAGGAAAGCTGTTTTCATGCACTCGGTGACACAAAGTGTGTTTTCCCAATCTGAACAAGTGCATATATCACAATACTATGTTGAAAACTCGTTTCAGACGTGCTTTTACAGTTAAAATGACAAATATGATGCAAATGTGTTGAAAGCTCGAAAACATGAAAATCCCTGCTTAGAAAGGTGTTACAAGTCACATATGCTCGAATGCTCTCATTTCGCTCAAAATCAATGTTCCTTGCCAAACGTTTACTTTATGCTCGGAAAAGGCGTTTGAAAACGGCTCAATGCGCTCCTGCGCTAGGAAAGCTGATTTCATGCACTCGGTGACACAAAGTGTGTTCCCACTCTGAACAAGTGCATATCACAATACTCTGTTGAAAACTCGTTTCGGACGTGCTTTTACAGTTAAAATGACAAATATGATGAAAATGTGTTGAAAGCTCGAAAACATGAAAATCCCTGCTTAGAAAGGTGTTACAAGTCACATATGCTCGAATGCTCTCATTTCGCTCAAAATCAATGTTCCTTGCCAAACGTTTACTTTATGCTCGGAAAAGGCGTTTGAAAACGGCTCAATGCGCTCCTGCGCTAGGAAAGCTGTTTTCATGCACTCGGTGACACAAAGTGTGTTTTCCCAATCTGAACAAGTGCATATGAACAAGGTATGAACAAGGTCCAACAAAAAGAAACTTGGAAAGTTTGAGTATTTGGGATCAACTTGCATCTAGGTTATGAGAAATGTCATTGCTCTTTGAGGAAAGTGTCACTTTGTGTGCATCTTTGAGTTGTAATCTTATTCCTGATTACCCATATTGTGATACTACGGTGAAAACTCGTTTCAGACGTGCTTTTACAGTTAAAATGACAAATATGATGAAAATGTGTTGAAAGCTCGAAAACATGAAAATCCATGCTTAGACCGATGTTACAGGTCACATAATGCTCTCATTTCGCTCAAAATCAATGGTCCTTGTCAAACGTTTGCTTTATGCTCTGAAAAGGCGTAGGAAACAGACTGAATGCGCTCCTGCGCTGGTAAAACTGTTTTCATGCACTCGGTGACAGAAAGTGTGTTTTCCCAATCTGAACAAGTGCATATCACATTACTCTGTTGAAAACTCGTTTCAGACGTGCTTTTACAGTTAAAATGACAAATATGATGCAAATGTGTTGAAAGCTCGAAAACATGAAAATCCATGCTTAGACCGATGTTACAGGTCACATAATGCTCTCATTTCGCTCAAAATCAATGGTCCTTGTCAAACGTTTGCTTTATGGTCTGAAAAGGCGTAGGAAACAGACTGAATGCGCTCCTGCGCTGGTAAAACTGTTTTCATGCACTCGGTGACACAAAGTGTGTTTTCCCAATCTGAACAAGTGCATATCACATTACTCTGTTGAAAACTCGTTTCAGACGTGCTTTTACAGTTAAAATGAGAAATATGATGAAAAGGTGTTGAAAGCTCGAAAACATCAAAATCCATGCTTAGAAAGTTGTTACGTGTCACATGTGCTCGAATGCACTCAATTCGCTCAAAATCAATGTTCCTTGTCCAACGTTTGCTTTATGCGCTGAAAAGGCGTTAGAAACAGACTGAAGGCGCTCCTATGCTAGGAAAGCTGTTTTCATGCACTCGGTGACACAAAGTGTGTTTTCCCAATCTGAACAAGTGCATATCACAATACTCTGTTGAAAACTCGTTTCAGACGTGCTTTTACAGTTAAAATGACAAATATGATGCAAATGTGTTGAAAGCTCGAAAACATGAAAATCCCTGCTTAGAAAGGTGTTACAAGTCACAAATGCTCGAATGCTCTCATTTCGCTCAAAATCAATGTTCCTTGCCAAACGTTTACTTTATGCTCGGAAAAGGCGTTTGAAAACGGCTCAATGCGCTCCTGCGCTAGGAAAGCTGTTTTCATGCACTCGGTGACACAAAGTGTGTTTTCCCAATCTGAACAAGTGCATATGAACAAGGTATGAACAAGGTCCAACAAAAAGAAACTTGGAAAGTTTGAGTATTTGGGATCAACTTGCATCTAGGTTATGAGAAATGTCATTGCTCTTTGAGGAAAGTGTCACTTTGTGTGCATCTTTGAGTTGTAATCTTATTCCTGATTACCCATATTGTGATACTACGGTGAAAACTCGTTTCAGACGTGCTTTTACAGTTAAAATGACAAATATGATGAAAATGTGTTGAAAGCTCGAAAACATGAAAATCCATGCTTAGACCGATGTTACAGGTCACATAATGCTCTCATTTCGCTCAAAATCAATGGTCCTTGTCAAACGTTTGCTTTATGCTCTGAAAAGGCGTAGGAAACAGACTGAATGCGCTCCTGCGCTGGTAAAACTGTTTTCATGCACTCGGTGACAGAAAGTGTGTTTTCCCAATCTGAACAAGTGCATATCACATTACTCTGTTGAAAACTCGTTTCAGACGTGCTTTTACAGTTAAAATGACAAATATGATGCAAATGTGTTGAAAGCTCGAAAACATGAAAATCCATGCTTAGACCGATGTTACAGGTCACATAATGCTCTCATTTCGCTCAAAATCAATGGTCCTTGTCAAACGTTTACTTTATGCTCGGAAAAGGCGTTTGAAAACGGCTCAATGCGCTCCTGCGCTAGGAAAGCTGATTTCATGCACTCGGTGACACAAAGTGTGTTCCCACTCTGAACAAGTGCATATCACAATACTCTGTTGAAAACTCGTTTCGGACGTGCTTTTACAGTTAAAATGACAAATATGATGAAAATGTGTTGAAAGCTCGAAAACATGAAAATCCCTGCTTAGAAAGGTGTTACAAGTCACATATGCTCGAATGCTCTCATTTCGCTCAAAATCAATGTTCCTTGCCAAACGTTTACTTTATGCTCGGAAAAGGCGTTTGAAAACGGCTCAATGCGCTCCTGCGCTAGGAAAGCTGTTTTCATGCACTCGGTGACACAAAGTGTGTTTTCGCAATCTGAACAAGTGCATATGAACAAGGTATGAACAAGGTCCAACAAAAAGAAACTTGGAAAGTTTGAGTATTTGGGATCAACTTGCATCTAGGTTATGAGAAATGTCATTGCTCTTTGAGGAAAGTGTCACTTTGTGTGCATCTTTGAGTTGTAATCTTATTCCTGATTACCCATATTGTGATACTACGGTGAAAACTCGTTTCAGACGTGCTTTTACAGTTAAAATGACAAATATGATGAAAATGTGTTGAAAGCTCGAAAACATGAAAATCCATGCTTAGACCGATGTTACAGGTCACATAATGCTCTCATTTCGCTCAAAATCAATGGTCCTTGTCAAACGTTTGCTTTATGCTCTGAAAAGGCGTAGGAAACAGACTGAATGCGCTCCTGCGCTGGTAAAACTGTTTTCATGCACTCGGTGACAGAAAGTGTGTTTTCCCAATCTGAACAAGTGCATATCACATTACTCTGTTGAAAACTCGTTTCAGACGTGCTTTTACAGTTAAAATGACAAATATGATGCAAATGTGTTGAAAGCTCGAAAACATGAAAATCCATGCTTAGACCGATGTTACAGGTCACATAATGCTCTCATTTCGCTCAAAATCAATGGTCCTTGTCAAACGTTTGCTTTATGCTCTGAAAAGGCGTAGGAAACAGACTGAATGCGCTCCTGCGCTGGTAAAACTGTTTTCATGCACTCGGTGACACAAAGTGTGTTTTCCCAATCTGAACAAGTGCATATCACATTACTCTGTTGAAAACTCGTTTCAGACGTGCTTTTACAGTTAAAATGAGAAATATGATGAAAAGGTGTTGAAAGCTCGAAAACATCAAAATCCATGCTTAGAAAGTTGTTACGTGTCACATGTGCTCGAATGCACTCAATTCGCTCAAAATCAATGTTCCTTGCCAAACGTTTACTTTATGCTCGGAAAAGGCGTTTGAAAACGGCTCAATGCGCTCCTGCGCTAGGAAAGCTGTTTTCATGCACTCGGTGACACAAAGTGTGTTTTCCCAATCTGAACAAGTGCATATGAACAAGGTATGAACAAGGTCCAACAAAAAGAAACTTGGAAAGTTTGAGTATTTGGGATCAACTTGCATCTAGGTTATGAGAAATTTCATTGCTCTTTGAGGAAAGTGTCACTTTGTGTGCATCTTTGAGTTGTAATCTTATTCCTGATTACCCATATTGTGATACTACGGTGAAAACTCGTTTCAGACGTGCTTTTACAGTTAAAATGACAAATATGATGCAAATGTGTTGAAAGCTCGAAAACATGAAAATCCATGCTTAGACCGATGTTACAGGTCACATAATGCTCTCATTTCGCTCAAAATCAATGGTCCTTGTCAAACGTTTGCTTTATGCTCTGAAAAGGCGTAGGAAACAGACTGAATGCGCTCCTGCGCTGGTAAAACTGTTTTCATGCACTCGGTGACAGAAAGTGTGTTTTCCCAATCTGAACAAGTGCATATCACATTACTCTGTTGAAAACTCGTTTCAGACGTGCTTTTACAGTTAAAATGACAAATATGATGCAAATGTGTTGAAAGCTCGAAAACATGAAAATCCATGCTTAGACCGATGTTACAGGTCACATAATGCTCTCATTTCGCTCAAAATCAATGGTCCTTGTCAAACGTTTACTTTATGCTCGGAAAAGGCGTTTGAAAACGGCTCAATGCGCTCCTGCGCTAGGAAAGCTGATTTCATGCACTCGGTGACACAAAGTGTGTTCCCACTCTGAACAAGTGCATATCACAATACTCTGTTGAAAACTCGTTTCGGACGTGCTTTTACAGTTAAAATGACAAATATGATGAAAATGTGTTGAAAGCTCGAAAACATGAAAATCCCTGCTTAGAAAGGTGTTACAAGTCACATATGCTCGAATGCTCTCATTTCGCTCAAAATCAATGTTCCTTGCCAAACGTTTACTTTATGCTCGGAAAAGGCGTTTGAAAACGGCTCAATGCGCTCCTGCGCTAGGAAAGCTGTTTTCATGCACTCGGTGACACAAAGTGTGTTTTCCCAATCTGAACAAGTGCATATGAACAAGGTATGAACAAGGTCCAACAAAAAGAAACTTGGAAAGTTTGAGTATTTGGGATCAACTTGCATCTAGGTTATGAGAAATGTCATTGCTCTTTGAGGAAAGTGTCACTTTGTGTGCATCTTTGAGTTGTAATCTTATTCCTGATTACCCATATTGTGATACTACGGTGAAAACTCGTTTCAGACGTGCTTTTACAGTTAAAATGACAAATATGATGAAAATGTGTTGAAAGCTCGAAAACATGAAAATCCATGCTTAGACCGATGTTACAGGTCACATAATGCTCTCATTTCGCTCAAAATCAATGGTCCTTGTCAAACGTTTGCTTTATGCTCTGAAAAGGCGTAGGAAACAGACTGAATGCGCTCCTGCGCTGGTAAAACTGTTTTCATGCACTCGGTGACAGAAAGTGTGTTTTCCCAATCTGAACAAGTGCATATCACATTACTCTGTTGAAAACTCGTTTCAGACGTGCTTTTACAGTTAAAATGACAAATATGATGCAAATGTGTTGAAAGCTCGAAAACATGAAAATCCATGCTTAGACCGATGTTACAGGTCACATAATGCTCTCATTTCGCTCAAAATCAATGGTCCTTGTCAAACGTTTGCTTTATGCTCTGAAAAGGCGTAGGAAACAGACTGAATGCGCTCCTGCGCTGGTAAAACTGTTTTCATGCACTCGGTGACACAAAGTGTGTTTTCCCAATCTGAACAAGTGCATATCACATTACTCTGTTGAAAACTCGTTTCAGACGTGCTTTTACAGTTAAAATGAGAAATATGATGAAAAGGTGTTGAAAGCTCGAAAACATCAAAATCCATGCTTAGAAAGTTGTTACGTGTCACATGTGCTCGAATGCACTCAATTCGCTCAAAATCAATGTTCCTTGTCCAACGTTTGCTTTATGCGCTGAAAAGGCGTTAGAAACAGACTGAAGGCGCTCCTATGCTAGGAAAGCTGTTTTCATGCACTCGGTGACACAAAGTGTGTTTTCCCAATCTGAACAAGTGCATATCACAATACTCTGTTGAAAACTCGTTTCAGACGTGCTTTTACAGTTAAAATGACAAATATGATGCAAATGTGTTGAAAGCTCGAAAACATGAAAATCCCTGCTTAGAAAGGTGTTACAAGTCACAAATGCTCGAATGCTCTCATTTCGCTCAAAATCAATGTTCCTTGCCAAACGTTTACTTTATGCTCGGAAAAGGCGTTTGAAAACGGCTCAATGCGCTCCTGCGCTAGGAAAGCTGTTTTCATGCACTCGGTGACACAAAGTGTGTTTTCCCAATCTGAACAAGTGCATATGAACAAGGTATGAACAAGGTCCAACAAAAAGAAACTTGGAAAGTTTGAGTATTTGGGATCAACTTGCATCTAGGTTATGAGAAATGTCATTGCTCTTTGAGGAAAGTGTCACTTTGTGTGCATCTTTGAGTTGTAATCTTATTCCTGATTACCCATATTGTGATACTACGGTGAAAACTCGTTTCAGACGTGCTTTTACAGTTAAAATGACAAATATGATGAAAATGTGTTGAAAGCTCGAAAACATGAAAATCCATGCTTAGACCGATGTTACAGGTCACATAATGCTCTCATTTCGCTCAAAATCAATGGTCCTTGTCAAACGTTTGCTTTATGCTCTGAAAAGGCGTAGGAAACAGACTGAATGCGCTCCTGCGCTGGTAAAACTGTTTTCATGCACTCGGTGACAGAAAGTGTGTTTTCCCAATCTGAACAAGTGCATATCACATTACTCTGTTGAAAACTCGTTTCAGACGTGCTTTTACAGTTAAAATGACAAATATGATGCAAATGTGTTGAAAGCTCGAAAACATGAAAATCCATGCTTAGACCGATGTTACAGGTCACATAATGCTCTCATTTCGCTCAAAATCAATGGTCCTTGTCAAACGTTTACTTTATGCTCGGAAAAGGCGTTTGAAAACGGCTCAATGCGCTCCTGCGCTAGGAAAGCTGATTTCATGCACTCGGTGACACAAAGTGTGTTCCCACTCTGAACAAGTGCATATCACAATACTCTGTTGAAAACTCGTTTCGGACGTGCTTTTACAGTTAAAATGACAAATATGATGAAAATGTGTTGAAAGCTCGAAAACATGAAAATCCCTGCTTAGAAAGGTGTTACAAGTCACATATGCTCGAATGCTCTCATTTCGCTCAAAATCAATGTTCCTTGCCAAACGTTTACTTTATGCTCGGAAAAGGCGTTTGAAAACGGCTCAATGCGCTCCTGCGCTAGGAAAGCTGTTTTCATGCACTCGGTGACACAAAGTGTGTTTTCCCAATCTGAACAAGTGCATATGAACAAGGTATGAACAAGGTCCAACAAAAAGAAACTTGGAAAGTTTGAGTATTTGGGATCAACTTGCATCTAGGTTATGAGAAATGTCATTGCTCTTTGAGGAAAGTGTCACTTTGTGTGCATCTTTGAGTTGTAATCTTATTCCTGATTACCCATATTGTGATACTACGGTGAAAACTCGTTTCAGACGTGCTTTTACAGTTAAAATGACAAATATGATGAAAATGTGTTGAAAGCTCGAAAACATGAAAATCCATGCTTAGACCGATGTTACAGGTCACATAATGCTCTCATTTCGCTCAAAATCAATGGTCCTTGTTAAACGTTTGCTTTATGCTCTGAAAAGGCGTAGGAAACAGACTGAATGCGCTCCTGCGCTGGTAAAACTGTTTTCATGCACTCGGTGACAGAAAGTGTGTTTTCCCAATCTGAACAAGTGCATATCACATTACTCTGTTGAAAACTCGTTTCAGACGTGCTTTTACAGTTAAAATGACAAATATGATGAAAATGTGTTGAAAGCTCGAAAACATGAAAATCCATGCTTAGACCGATGTTACAGGTCACATAATGCTCTCCTTTCGCTCAAAATCAATGGTCCTTGTCAAACGTTTGCTTTATGCTCTGAAAAGGCGTAGGAAACAGACTGAATGCGCTCCTGCGCTGGTAAAACTGTTTTCATGCACTCGGTGACAGAAAGTGTGTTTTCCCAATCTGAACAAGTGCATATCACATTACTCTGTTGAAAACTCGTTTCAGACGTGCTTTTACAGTTAAAATGACAAATATGATGCAAATGTGTTGAAAGCTCGAAAACATGAAAATCCATGCTTAGACCGATGTTACAGGTCACATAATGCTCTCATTTCGCTCAAAATCAATGGTCCTTGTCAAACGTTTGCTTTATGCTCTGAAAAGGCGTAGGAAACAGACTGAATGCGCTCCTGCGCTGGTAAAACTGTTTTCATGCACTCGGTGACACAAAGTGTGTTTTCCCAATCTGAACAAGTGCATATCACATTACTCTGTTGAAAACTCGTTTCAGACGTGCTTTTACAGTTAAAATGAGAAATATGATGAAAAGGTGTTGAAAGCTCGAAAACATCAAAATCCATGCTTAGAAAGTTGTTACGTGTCACATGTGCTCGAATGCACTCAATTCGCTCAAAATCAATGTTCCTTGTCCAACGTTTGCTTTATGCGCTGAAAAGGCGTTAGAAACAGACTGAAGGCGCTCCTATGCTAGGAAAGCTGTTTTCATGCACTCGGTGACACAAAGTGTGTTTTCCCAATCTGAACAAGTGCATATCACAATACTCTGTTGAAAACTCGTTTCAGACGTGCTTTTACAGTTAAAATGACAAATATGATGCAAATGTGTTGAAAGCTCGAAAACATGAAAATCCCTGCTTAGAAAGGTGTTACAAGTCACAAATGCTCGAATGCTCTCATTTCGCTCAAAATCAATGTTCCTTGCCAAACGTTTACTTTATGCTCGGAAAAGGCGTTTGAAAACGGCTCAATGCGCTCCTGCGCTAGGAAAGCTGTTTTCATGCACTCGGTGACACAAAGTGTGTTTTCCCAATCTGAACAAGTGCATATGAACAAGGTATGAACAAGGTCCAACAAAAAGAAACTTGGAAAGTTTGAGTATTTGGGATCAACTTGCATCTAGGTTATGAGAAATGTCATTGCTCTTTGAGGAAAGTGTCACTTTGTGTGCATCTTTGAGTTGTAATCTTATTCCTGATTACCCATATTGTGATACTACGGTGAAAACTCGTTTCAGACGTGCTTTTACAGTTAAAATGACAAATATGATGAAAATGTGTTGAAAGCTCGAAAACATGAAAATCCATGCTTAGACCGATGTTACAGGTCACATAATGCTCTCATTTCGCTCAAAATCAATGGTCCTTGTCAAACGTTTGCTTTATGCTCTGAAAAGGCGTAGGAAACAGACTGAATGCGCTCCTGCGCTGGTAAAACTGTTTTCATGCACTCGGTGACAGAAAGTGTGTTTTCCCAATCTGAACAAGTGCATATCACATTACTCTGTTGAAAACTCGTTTCAGACGTGCTTTTACAGTTAAAATGACAAATATGATGCAAATGTGTTGAAAGCTCGAAAACATGAAAATCCATGCTTAGACCGATGTTACAGGTCACATAATGCTCTCATTTCGCTCAAAATCAATGGTCCTTGTCAAACGTTTACTTTATGCTCGGAAAAGGCGTTTGAAAACGGCTCAATGCGCTCCTGCGCTAGGAAAGCTGATTTCATGCACTCGGTGACACAAAGTGTGTTCCCACTCTGAACAAGTGCATATCACAATACTCTGTTGAAAACTCGTTTCGGACGTGCTTTTACAGTTAAAATGACAAATATGATGAAAATGTGTTGAAAGCTCGAAAACATGAAAATCCCTGCTTAGAAAGGTGTTACAAGTCACATATGCTCGAATGCTCTCATTTCGCTCAAAATCAATGTTCCTTGCCAAACGTTTACTTTATGCTCGGAAAAGGCGTTTGAAAACGGCTCAATGCGCTCCTGCGCTAGGAAAGCTGTTTTCATGCACTCGGTGACACAAAGTGTGTTTTCGCAATCTGAACAAGTGCATATGAACAAGGTATGAACAAGGTCCAACAAAAAGAAACTTGGAAAGTTTGAGTATTTGGGATCAACTTGCATCTAGGTTATGAGAAATGTCATTGCTCTTTGAGGAAAGTGTCACTTTGTGTGCATCTTTGAGTTGTAATCTTATTCCTGATTACCCATATTGTGATACTACGGTGAAAACTCGTTTCAGACGTGCTTTTACAGTTAAAATGACAAATATGATGAAAATGTGTTGAAAGCTCGAAAACATGAAAATCCATGCTTAGACCGATGTTACAGGTCACATAATGCTCTCATTTCGCTCAAAATCAATGGTCCTTGTCAAACGTTTGCTTTATGCTCTGAAAAGGCGTAGGAAACAGACTGAATGCGCTCCTGCGCTGGTAAAACTGTTTTCATGCACTCGGTGACAGAAAGTGTGTTTTCCCAATCTGAACAAGTGCATATCACATTACTCTGTTGAAAACTCGTTTCAGACGTGCTTTTACAGTTAAAATGACAAATATGATGCAAATGTGTTGAAAGCTCGAAAACATGAAAATCCATGCTTAGACCGATGTTACAGGTCACATAATGCTCTCATTTCGCTCAAAATCAATGGTCCTTGTCAAACGTTTGCTTTATGCTCTGAAAAGGCGTAGGAAACAGACTGAATGCGCTCCTGCGCTGGTAAAACTGTTTTCATGCACTCGGTGACACAAAGTGTGTTTTCCCAATCTGAACAAGTGCATATCACATTACTCTGTTGAAAACTCGTTTCAGACGTGCTTTTACAGTTAAAATGAGAAATATGATGAAAAGGTGTTGAAAGCTCGAAAACATCAAAATCCATGCTTAGAAAGTTGTTACGTGTCACATGTGCTCGAATGCACTCAATTCGCTCAAAATCAATGTTCCTTGCCAAACGTTTACTTTATGCTCGGAAAAGGCGTTTGAAAACGGCTCAATGCGCTCCTGCGCTAGGAAAGCTGTTTTCATGCACTCGGTGACACAAAGTGTGTTTTCCCAATCTGAACAAGTGCATATGAACAAGGTATGAACAAGGTCCAACAAAAAGAAACTTGGAAAGTTTGAGTATTTGGGATCAACTTGCATCTAGGTTATGAGAAATTTCATTGCTCTTTGAGGAAAGTGTCACTTTGTGTGCATCTTTGAGTTGTAATCTTATTCCTGATTACCCATATTGTGATACTACGGTGAAAACTCGTTTCAGACGTGCTTTTACAGTTAAAATGACAAATATGATGCAAATGTGTTGAAAGCTCGAAAACATGAAAATCCATGCTTAGACCGATGTTACAGGTCACATAATGCTCTCATTTCGCTCAAAATCAATGGTCCTTGTCAAACGTTTGCTTTATGCTCTGAAAAGGCGTAGGAAACAGACTGAATGCGCTCCTGCGCTGGTAAAACTGTTTTCATGCACTCGGTGACAGAAAGTGTGTTTTCCCAATCTGAACAAGTGCATATCACATTACTCTGTTGAAAACTCGTTTCAGACGTGCTTTTACAGTTAAAATGACAAATATGATGCAAATGTGTTGAAAGCTCGAAAACATGAAAATCCATGCTTAGACCGATGTTACAGGTCACATAATGCTCTCATTTCGCTCAAAATCAATGGTCCTTGTCAAACGTTTACTTTATGCTCGGAAAAGGCGTTTGAAAACGGCTCAATGCGCTCCTGCGCTAGGAAAGCTGATTTCATGCACTCGGTGACACAAAGTGTGTTCCCACTCTGAACAAGTGCATATCACAATACTCTGTTGAAAACTCGTTTCGGACGTGCTTTTACAGTTAAAATGACAAATATGATGAAAATGTGTTGAAAGCTCGAAAACATGAAAATCCCTGCTTAGAAAGGTGTTACAAGTCACATATGCTCGAATGCTCTCATTTCGCTCAAAATCAATGTTCCTTGCCAAACGTTTACTTTATGCTCGGAAAAGGCGTTTGAAAACGGCTCAATGCGCTCCTGCGCTAGGAAAGCTGTTTTCATGCACTCGGTGACACAAAGTGTGTTTTCCCAATCTGAACAAGTGCATATGAACAAGGTATGAACAAGGTCCAACAAAAAGAAACTTGGAAAGTTTGAGTATTTGGGATCAACTTGCATCTAGGTTATGAGAAATGTCATTGCTCTTTGAGGAAAGTGTCACTTTGTGTGCATCTTTGAGTTGTAATCTTATTCCTGATTACCCATATTGTGATACTACGGTGAAAACTCGTTTCAGACGTGCTTTTACAGTTAAAATGACAAATATGATGAAAATGTGTTGAAAGCTCGAAAACATGAAAATCCATGCTTAGACCGATGTTACAGGTCACATAATGCTCTCATTTCGCTCAAAATCAATGGTCCTTGTCAAACGTTTGCTTTATGCTCTGAAAAGGCGTAGGAAACAGACTGAATGCGCTCCTGCGCTGGTAAAACTGTTTTCATGCACTCGGTGACAGAAAGTGTGTTTTCCCAATCTGAACAAGTGCATATCACATTACTCTGTTGAAAACTCGTTTCAGACGTGCTTTTACAGTTAAAATGACAAATATGATGCAAATGTGTTGAAAGCTCGAAAACATGAAAATCCATGCTTAGACCGATGTTACAGGTCACATAATGCTCTCATTTCGCTCAAAATCAATGGTCCTTGTCAAACGTTTGCTTTATGCTCTGAAAAGGCGTAGGAAACAGACTGAATGCGCTCCTGCGCTGGTAAAACTGTTTTCATGCACTCGGTGACACAAAGTGTGTTTTCCCAATCTGAACAAGTGCATATCACATTACTCTGTTGAAAACTCGTTTCAGACGTGCTTTTACAGTTAAAATGAGAAATATGATGAAAAGGTGTTGAAAGCTCGAAAACATCAAAATCCATGCTTAGAAAGTTGTTACGTGTCACATGTGCTCGAATGCACTCAATTCGCTCAAAATCAATGTTCCTTGTCCAACGTTTGCTTTATGCGCTGAAAAGGCGTTAGAAACAGACTGAAGGCGCTCCTATGCTAGGAAAGCTGTTTTCATGCACTCGGTGACACAAAGTGTGTTTTCCCAATCTGAACAAGTGCATATCACAATACTCTGTTGAAAACTCGTTTCAGACGTGCTTTTACAGTTAAAATGACAAATATGATGCAAATGTGTTGAAAGCTCGAAAACATGAAAATCCCTGCTTAGAAAGGTGTTACAAGTCACAAATGCTCGAATGCTCTCATTTCGCTCAAAATCAATGTTCCTTGCCAAACGTTTACTTTATGCTCGGAAAAGGCGTTTGAAAACGGCTCAATGCGCTCCTGCGCTAGGAAAGCTGTTTTCATGCACTCGGTGACACAAAGTGTGTTTTCCCAATCTGAACAAGTGCATATGAACAAGGTATGAACAAGGTCCAACAAAAAGAAACTTGGAAAGTTTGAGTATTTGGGATCAACTTGCATCTAGGTTATGAGAAATGTCATTGCTCTTTGAGGAAAGTGTCACTTTGTGTGCATCTTTGAGTTGTAATCTTATTCCTGATTACCCATATTGTGATACTACGGTGAAAACTCGTTTCAGACGTGCTTTTACAGTTAAAATGACAAATATGATGAAAATGTGTTGAAAGCTCGAAAACATGAAAATCCATGCTTAGACCGATGTTACAGGTCACATAATGCTCTCATTTCGCTCAAAATCAATGGTCCTTGTCAAACGTTTGCTTTATGCTCTGAAAAGGCGTAGGAAACAGACTGAATGCGCTCCTGCGCTGGTAAAACTGTTTTCATGCACTCGGTGACAGAAAGTGTGTTTTCCCAATCTGAACAAGTGCATATCACATTACTCTGTTGAAAACTCGTTTCAGACGTGCTTTTACAGTTAAAATGACAAATATGATGCAAATGTGTTGAAAGCTCGAAAACATGAAAATCCATGCTTAGACCGATGTTACAGGTCACATAATGCTCTCATTTCGCTCAAAATCAATGGTCCTTGTCAAACGTTTACTTTATGCTCGGAAAAGGCGTTTGAAAACGGCTCAATGCGCTCCTGCGCTAGGAAAGCTGATTTCATGCACTCGGTGACACAAAGTGTGTTCCCACTCTGAACAAGTGCATATCACAATACTCTGTTGAAAACTCGTTTCGGACGTGCTTTTACAGTTAAAATGACAAATATGATGAAAATGTGTTGAAAGCTCGAAAACATGAAAATCCCTGCTTAGAAAGGTGTTACAAGTCACATATGCTCGAATGCTCTCATTTCGCTCAAAATCAATGTTCCTTGCCAAACGTTTACTTTATGCTCGGAAAAGGCGTTTGAAAACGGCTCAATGCGCTCCTGCGCTAGGAAAGCTGTTTTCATGCACTCGGTGACACAAAGTGTGTTTTCCCAATCTGAACAAGTGCATATGAACAAGGTATGAACAAGGTCCAACAAAAAGAAACTTGGAAAGTTTGAGTATTTGGGATCAACTTGCATCTAGGTTATGAGAAATGTCATTGCTCTTTGAGGAAAGTGTCACTTTGTGTGCATCTTTGAGTTGTAATCTTATTCCTGATTACCCATATTGTGATACTACGGTGAAAACTCGTTTCAGACGTGCGTTTACAGTTAAAATGACAAATATGATGAAAATGTGTTGAAAGCTCGAAAACATGAAAATCCATGCTTAGACCGATGTTACAGGTCACATAATGCTCTCATTTCGCTCAAAATCAATGGTCCTTGTCAAACGTTTGCTTTATGCTCTGAAAAGGCGTTAGAAACAGACTGAAGGCGCTCCTATGCTAGGAAAGCTGTTTTCATGCACTCGGTGACACAAAGTGTGTTTTCCCAATCTGAACAAGTGCATATATCACAATACTATGTTGAAAACTCGTTTCAGACGTGCTTTTACAGTTAAAATGACAAATATGATGCAAATGTGTTGAAAGCTCGAAAACATGAAAATCCCTGCTTAGAAAGGTGTTACAAGTCACATATGCTCGAATGCTCTCATTTCGCTCAAACTCAATGTTCCTTGCCAAACGTTTACTTTATGCTCGGAAAAGGCGTTTGAAAACGGCTCAATGCGCTCCTGCGCTAGGAAAGCTGTTTTCATGCACTCGGTGACACAAAGTGTGTTTTCCCAATCTGAACAAGTGCATATGAACAAGGTATGAACAAGGTCCAACAAAAAGAAACTTGGAAAGTTTGAGTATTTGGGATCAACTTGCATCTAGGTTATGAGAAATGTCATTGCTCTTTGAGGAAAGTGTCACTTTGTGTGCATCTTTGAGTTGTAATCTTATTCCTGATTACCCATATTGTGATACTACGGTGAAAACTCGTTTCAGACGTGCGTTTACAGTTAAAATGACAAATATGATGAAAATATGTTGAAAGCTCGAAAACATGAAAATCCATGCTTAGACCGATGTTACAGGTCACATAATGCTCTCATTTCGCTCAAAATCAATGGTCCTTGTCAAACGTTTGCTTTATGCTCTGAAAAGGCGTAGGAAACAGACTGAATGCGCTCCTGCGCTGGTAAAACTGTTTTCATGCACTCGGTGACACAAAGTGTGTTTTCCCAATCTGAACAAGTGCATATCACATTACTCTGTTGAAAACTCGTTTCAGACGTGCTTTTACAGTTAAAATGAGAAATATGATGAAAAGGTGTTGAAAGCTCGAAAACATCAAAATCCATGCTTAGAAAGTTGTTACGTGTCACATGTGCTCGAATGCACTCAATTCGCTCAAAATCAATGTTCCTTGTCCAACGTTTGCTTTATGCGCTGAAAAGGCGTTAGAAACAGACTGAAGGCGCTCCTATGCTAGGAAAGCTGTTTTCATGCACTCGGTGACACAAAGTGTGTTTTCCCAATCTGAACAAGTGCATATCACAATACTCTGTTGAAAACTCGTTTCAGACGTGCTTTTACAGTTAAAATGACAAATATGATGCAAATGTGTTGAAAGCTCGAAAACATGAAAATCCCTGCTTAGAAAGGTGTTACAAGTCACAAATGCTCGAATGCTCTCATTTCGCTCAAAATCAATGTTCCTTGCCAAACGTTTACTTTATGCTCGGAAAAGGCGTTTGAAAACGGCTCAATGCGCTCCTGCGCTAGGAAAGCTGTTTTCATGCACTCGGTGACAAAAAGTGTGTTTTCCCAATCTGAACAAGTGCATATGAACAAGGTATGAACAAGGTCCAACAAAAAGAAACTTGGAAAGTTTGAGTATTTGGGATCAACTTGCATCTAGGTTATGAGAAATGTCATTGCTCTTTGAGGAAAGTGTCACTTTGTGTGCATCTTTGAGTTGTAATCTTATTCCTGATTACCCATATTGTGATACTACGGTGAAAACTCGTTTCAGACGTGCGTTTACAGTTAAAATGACAAATATGATGAAAATGTGTTGAAAGCTCGAAAACATGAAAATCCATGCTTAGACCGATGTTACAGGTCACATAATGCTCTCATTTCGCTCAAAATCAGTGGTCCTTGTCAAACGTTTGCTTTATGCTCTGAAAAGGCGTTAGAAACAGACTGAAGGCGCTCCTATGCTAGGAAAGCTGTTTTCATGCACTCGGTGACACAAAGTGTGTTTTCCCAATCTGAACAAGTGCATATATCACAATACTATGTTGAAAACTCGTTTCAGACGTGCTTTTACAGTTAAAATGACAAATATGATGCAAATGTGTTGAAAGCTCGAAAACATGAAAATCCATGCTTAGACCGATGTTACAGGTCACATAATGCTCTCATTTCGCTCAAAATCAATGGTCCTTGTTAAACGTTTGCTTTATGCTCTGAAAAGGCGTAGGAAACAGACTGAATGCGCTCCTGCGCTGGTAAAACTGTTTTCATGCACTCGGTGACAGAAAGTGTGTTTTCCCAATCTGAACAAGTGCATATCACATTACTCTGTTGAAAACTCGTTTCAGACGTGCTTTTACAGTTAAAATGACAAATATGATGAAAATGTGTTGAAAGCTCGAAAACATGAAAATCCATGCTTAGACCGATGTTACAGGTCACATAATGCTCTGATTTCGCTCAAAATCAATGGTCCTTGTCAAACGTTTGCTTTATGCTCTGAAAAGGCGTAGGAAACAGACTGAATGCGCTCCTGCGCTGGTAAAACTGTTTTCATGCACTCGGTGACAGAAAGTGTGTTTTCCCAATCTGAACAAGTGCATATCACATTACTCTGTTGAAAACTCGTTTCAGACGTGCTTTTACAGTTAAAATGACAAATATGATGCAAATGTGTTGAAAGCTCGAAAACATGAAAATCCATGCTTAGACCGATGTTACAGGTCACATAATGCTCTCATTTCGCTCAAAATCAATGGTCCTTGTCAAACGTTTACTTTATGCTCGGAAAAGGCGTTTGAAAACGGCTCAATGCGCTCCTGCGCTAGGAAAGCTGATTTCATGCACTCGGTGACACAAAGTGTGTTCCCACTCTGAACAAGTGCATATCACAATACTCTGTTGAAAACTCGTTTCGGACGTGCTTTTACAGTTAAAATGACAAATATGATGAAAATGTGTTGAAAGCTCGAAAACATGAAAATCCCTGCTTAGAAAGGTGTTACAAGTCACATATGCTCGAATGCTCTCATTTCGCTCAAAATCAATGTTCCTTGCCAAACGTTTACTTTATGCTCGGAAAAGGCGTTTGAAAACGGCTCAATGCGCTCCTGCGCTAGGAAAGCTGTTTTCATGCACTCGGTGACACAAAGTGTGTTTTCCCAATCTGAACAAGTGCATATGAACAAGGTATGAACAAGGTCCAACAAAAAGAAACTTGGAAAGTTTGAGTATTTGGGATCAACTTGCATCTAGGTTATGAGAAATGTCATTGCTCTTTGAGGAAAGTGTCACTTTGTGTGCATCTTTGAGTTGTAATCTTATTCCTGATTACCCATATTGTGATACTACGGTGAAAACTCGTTTCAGACGTGCTTTTACAGTTAAAATGACAAATATGATGAAAATGTGTTGAAAGCTCGAAAACATGAAAATCCATGCTTAGACCGATGTTACAGGTCACATAATGCTCTCATTTCGCTCAAAATCAATGGTCCTTGTCAAACGTTTGATTTATGCTCTGAAAAGGCGTAGGAAACAGACTGAATGCGCTCCTGCGCTGGTAAAACTGTTTTCATGCACTCGGTGACACAAAGTGTGTTTTCCCAATCTGAACAAGTGCATATCACATTACTCTGTTGAAAACTCGTTTCAGACGTGCTTTTACAGTTAAAATGAGAAATATGATGAAAAGGTGTTGAAAGCTCGAAAACATCAAAATCCATGCTTAGAAAGGTGTTACAAGTCACATATGCTCGAATGCTCTCATTTCGCTCAAAATCAATGTTCCTTGCCAAACGTTTACTTTATGCTCGGAAAAGGCGTTTGAAAACGGCTCAATGCGCTCCTGCGCTAGGAAAGCTGATTTCATGCACTCGGTGACACAAAGTGTGTTCCCACTCTGAGCAAGTGCATATATCACAATACTATGTTGAAAACTCGTTTCGGACGTGCTTTTACAGTTAAAATGACAAATATGATGCAAATGTGTTGAAAGCTCGAAAACATGAAAATCCCTGCTTAGAAAGGTGTTACAAGTCACATATGCTCGAATGCTCTCATTTCGCTCAAAATCAATGTTCCTTGCCAAACGTTTACTTTATGCTCGGAAAAGGCGTTTGAAAACGGCTCAATGCGCTCCTGCGCTAGGAAAGCTGTTTTCATGCACTCGGTGACACAAAGTGTGTTTTCCCAATCTGAACAAGTGCATATGAACAAGGTTTGAACAAGGTCCAACAAAAAGAAACTTGGAAAGTTTGAGTATTTGGGATCAACTTGCATCTAGGTTATGAGAAATGTCATTGCTCTTTGAGGAAAGTGTCACTTTGTGTGCATCTTTGAGTTGTAATCTTATTCCTGATTACCCATATTGTGATACTACGGTGAAAACTCGTTTCAGACGTGCGTTTACAGTTAAAATGACAAATTTGATGAAAATGTGTTGAAAGCTCGAAAACATGAAAATCCCTGCTTAGAAAGGTGTTACAAGTCACATATGCTCGAATGCTCTCATTTCGCTCAAAATCAATGTTCCTTGCCAAACGTTTACTTTATGCTCGGAAAAGGCGTTTGAAAACGGCTCAATGCGCTCCTGCGCTAAGAAAGCTGATTTCATGCACTCGGTGACACAAAGTGTGTTCCCACTCTGAACAAGTGCATATCACAATACTCTGTTGAAAACTCGTTTCGGACGTGCTTTTACAGTTAAAATGACAAATATGATGAAAATGTGTTGAAAGCTCGAAAACATGAAAATCCCTGCTTAGAAAGGTGTTACAAGTCACATATGCTCGAATGCTCTCATTTCGCTCAAAATCAATGTTCCTTGCCAAACGTTTACTTTATGCTCGGAAAAGGCGTTTGAAAACGGCTCAATGCGCTCCTGCGCTAGGAAAGCTGTTTTCATGCACTCGGTGACACAAAGTGTGTTTTCCCAATCTGAACAAGTGCATATGAACAAGGTATGAACAAGGTCCAACAAAAAGAAACTTGGAAAGTTTGAGTATTTGGGATCAACTTGCATCTAGGTTATGAGAAATGTCATTGCTCTTTGAGGAAAGTGTCACTTTGTGTGCATCTTTGAGTTGTAATCTTATTCCTGATTACCCATATTGTGATACTACGGTGAAAACTCGTTTCAGACGTGCTTTTACAGTTAAAATGACAAATATGATGAAAATGTGTTGAAAGCTCGAAAACATGAAAATCCATGTTACAGGTCACATAATGCTCTCATTTCGCTCAAAATCAATGGTCCTTGTCAAACGTTTGATTTATGCTCTGAAAAGGCGTAGGAAACAGACTGAATGCGCTCCTGCGCTGGTAAAACTGTTTTCATGCACTCGGTGACACAAAGTGTGTTTTCCCAATCTGAACAAGTGCATATCACATTACTCTGTTGAAAACTCGTTTCAGACGTGCTTTTACAGTTAAAATGAGAAATATGATGAAAAGGTGTTGAAAGCTCGAAAACATCAAAATCCATGCTTAGAAAGGTGTTACAAGTCACATATGCTCGAATGCTCTCATTTCGCTCAAAATCAATGTTCCTTGCCAAACGTTTACTTTATGCTCGGAAAAGGCGTTTGAAAACGGCTCAATGCGCTCCTGCGCTAGGAAAGCTGATTTCATGCACTCGGTGACACAAAGTGTGTTTTCCCAATCTGAACAAGTGCATATGAACAAGGTATGAACAAGGTCCAACAAAAAGAAACTTGGAAAGTTTGAGTATTTGGGATCAACTTGCATCTAGGTTATGAGAAATGTCATTGCTCTTTGAGGAAAGTGTCACTTTGTGTGCATCTTTGAGTTGTAATCTTATTCCTGATTACCCATATTGTGATACTACGGTGAAAACTCGTTTCAGACGTGCTTTTACAGTTAAAATGACAAATATGATGAAAATGTGTTGAAAGCTCGAAAACATGAAAATCCATGCTTAGACCGATGTTACAGGTCACATAATGCTCTCATTTCGCTCAAAATCAATGGTCCTTGTCAAACGTTTGCTTTATGCTCTGAAAAGGCGTAGGAAACAGACTGAATGCGCTCCTGCGCTGGTAAAACTGTTTTCATGCACTCGGTGACACAAAGTGTGTTTTCCCAATCTGAACAAGTGCATATCACATTACTCTGTTGAAAACTCGTTTCAGACGTGCTTTTACAGTTAAAATGAGAAATATGATGAAAAGGTGTTGAAAGCTCGAAAACATCAAAATCCATGCTTAGAAAGTTGTTACGTGTCACATGTGCTCGAATGCACTCAATTCGCTCAAAATCAATGTTCCTTGTCCAACGTTTGCTTTATGCACTGAAAAGGCGTTAGAAACAGACTGAAGGCGCTCCTATGCTAGGAAAGCTGTTTTCATGCACTCGGTGACACAAAGTGTGTTTTCCCAATCTGAACAAGTGCATATCACAATACTCTGTTGAAAACTCGTTTCAGACGTGCTTTTACAGTTAAAATGACAAATATGATGCAAATGTGTTGAAAGCTCGAAAACATGAAAATCCCTGCTTAGAAAGGTGTTACAAGTCACAAATGCTCGAATGCTCTCATTTCGCTCAAAATCAATGTTCCTTGCCAAACGTTTACTTTATGCTCGGAAAAGGCGTTTGAAAACGGCTCAATGCGCTCCTGCGCTAGGAAAGCTGTTTTCATGCACTCGGTGACACAAAGTGTGTTTTCCCAATCTGAACAAGTGCATATGAACAAGGTATGAACAAGGTCCAACAAAAAGAAACTTGGAAAGTTTGAGTATTTGGGATCAACTTGCATCTAGGTTATGAGAAATGTCATTGCTCTTTGAGGAAAGTGTCACTTTGTGTGCATCTTTGAGTTGTAATCTTATTCCTGATTACCCATATTGTGATACTACGGTGAAAACTCGTTTCAGACGTGCGTTTACAGTTAAAATGACAAATATGATGAAAATGTGTTGAAAGCTCGAAAACATGAAAATCCATGCTTAGACCGATGTTACAGGTCACATAATGCTCTCATTTCGCTCAAAATCAATGGTCCTTGTCAAACGTTTGCTTTATGCTCTGAAAAGGCGTTAGAAACAGACTGAAGGCGCTCCTATGCTAGGAAAGCTGTTTTCATGCACTCGGTGACACAAAGTGTGTTTTCCCAATCTGAAAAAGTGCATATATCACAATACTATGTTGAAAACTCGTTTCAGACGTGCTTTTACAGTTAAAATGACAAATATGATGCAAATGTGTTGAAAGCTCGAAAACATGAAAATCCCTGCTTAGAAAGGTGTTACAAGTCACATATGCTCGAATGCTCTCATTTCGCTCAAAATCAATGTTCCTTGCCAAACGTTTACTTTATGCTCGGAAAAGGCGTTTGAAAACGGCTCAATGCGCTCCTGCGCTAGGAAAGCTGATTTCATGCACTCGGTGACACAAAGTGTGTTCCCACTCTGAACAAGTGCATATCACAATACTCTGTTGAAAACTCGTTTCGGACGTGCTTTTACAGTTAAAATGACAAATATGATGAAAATGTGTTGAAAGCTCGAAAACATGAAAATCCCTGCTTAGAAAGGTGTTACAAGTCACATATGCTCGAATGCTCTCATTTCGCTCAAAATCAATGTTCCTTGCCAAACGTTTACTTTATGCTCGGAAAAGGCGTTTGAAAACGGCTCAATGCGCTCCTGCGCTAGGAAAGCTGTTTTCATGCACTCGGTGACACAAAGTGTGTTTTCCCAATCTGAACAAGTGCATATGAACAAGGTATGAACAAGGTCCAACAAAAAGAAACTTGGAAAGTTTGAGTATTTGGGATCAACTTGCATCTAGGTTATGAGAAATGTCATTGCTCTTTGAGGAAAGTGTCACTTTGTGTGCATCTTTGAGTTGTAATCTTATTCCTGATTACCCATATTGTGATACTACGGTGAAAACTCGTTTCAGACGTGCGTTTACAGTTAAAATGACAAATATGATGAAAATGTGTTGAAAGCTCGAAAACATGAAAATCCATGCTTAGACCGATGTTACAGGTCACATAATGCTCTCATTTCGCTCAAAATCAATGGTCCTTGTCAAACGTTTGCTTTATGCTCTGAAAAGGCGTAGGAAACAGACTGAATGCGCTCCTGCGCTGGTAAAACTGTTTTCATGCACTCGGTGACAGAAAGTGTGTTTTCCCAATCTGAACAAGTGCATATCACATTACTCTGTTGAAAACTCGTTTCAGACGTGCTTTTACAGTTAAAATGAGAAATATGATGAAAAGGTGTTGAAAGCTCGAAAACATCAAAATCCATGCTTAGAAAGTTGTTACGTGTCACATGTGCTCGAATGCACTCAATTCGCTCAAAATCAATGTTCCTTGTCCAACGTTTGCTTTATGCGCTGAAAAGGCGTTAGAAACAGACTGAAGGCGCTCCTATGCTAGGAAAGCTGTTTTCATGCACTCGGTGACACAAAGTGTGTTTTCCCAATCTGAACAAGTGCATATCACAATACTATGTTGAAAACTCGTTTCAGACGTGCTTTTACAGTTAAAATGACAAATATGATGCAAATGTGTTGAAAGCTCGAAAACATGAAAATCCCTGCTTAGAAAGGTGTTACAAGTCACATATGCTCGAATGCTCTCATTTCGCTCAAAATCAATGTTCCTTGCCAAACGTTTACTTTATGCTCGGAAAAGGCGTTTGAAAACGGCTCAATGCGCTCCTGCGCTAGGAAAGCTGTTTTCATGCACTCGGTGACAAAAAGTGTGTTTTCCCAATCTGAACAAGTGCATATGAACAAGGTTCGAACAAGGTCCAACAAAAAGAAACTTGGAAAGTTTGAGTATTTCGGATCAACTTGCATCTAGGTTATGAGAAATGTCATTGCTCTTTGAGGAAAGTGTCACTTTGTGTGCATCTTTGAGTTGTAATCTTATTCCTGATTACCCATATTGTGGTACTACGGTGAAAACTCGTTTCAGACGTGCGTTTACAGTTAAAATGACAAATATGATGAAAATGTGTTGAAAGCTCGAAAACATGAAAATCCCTGCTTAGAAAGGTGTTACAAGTCACATATGCTCTCATTTCGCTCAAAATCAATGTTCCTTGCCAAACGTTTACTTTATGCTCGGAAAAGGCGTTTGAAAACTGCTCAATTCGCTCCTGCGCTAGGAAAGCTGTTTTCATGCACTCGGTGACACAAAGTGTGTTTTCCCAATCTGAACAAGTGCATATGAACAAGGTTTGAACAAGGTCCAACAAAAAGAAACTTGGAAAGTTTGAGTATTTGGGATCAACTTGCATCTAGGTTATGAGAAATGTCATTGCTCTTTGAGGAAAGTGTCACTTTGTGTGCATCTTTGAGTTGTAATCTTATTCCTGATTACCCATATTGTGATACTACGGTGAAAACTCTTTTCAGACGTGCGTTTACAGTTAAAATGACAAATATGATGAAAATGTGTTGAAAGCTCGAAAACATGAAAATCCATGCTTAGACCGATGTTACAGGTCACATAATGCTCTCATTTCGCTCAAAATCATTGGTCCTTGTCAAACGTTTGCTTTATGCTCTGAAAAGGCGTTAGAAACAGACTGAAGGCGCTCCTATGCTAGGAAAGCTGTTTTCATGCACTCGGTGACACAAAGTGTGTTTTCCCAATCTGAACAAGTGCATATCACAATACTATGTTGAAAACTCGTTTCAGACGTGCTTTTACAGTTAAAATGACAAATATGATGCAAATGTGTTGAAAGCTCGAAAACATGAAAATCCCTGCTTAGAAAGGTGTTACAAGTCACAGATGCTCGAATGCTCTCATTTCGCTCAAAATCAATGTTCCTTGCCAAACGTTTACTTTATGCTCGGAAAAGGCGTTTGAAAACGGCTCAATGCGCTCCTGCGCTAGGAAAGCTGATTTCATGCACTCGGTGACACAAAGTGTGTTCCCACTCTGAACAAGTGCATATATCACAATACTCTGTTGAAAACTCGTTTCGGACGTGCTTTTACAGTTAAAATGACAAATATGATGCAAATGTGTTGAAAGCTCGAAAACATGAAAATCCCTGCTTAGAAAGGTGTTACAAGTCACATATGCTCGAATGCTCTCATTTCGCTCAAAATCAATGTTCCTTGCCAAACGTTTACTTTATGCTCGGAAAAGGCGTTTGAAAATGGCTCAATGCGCTCCTGCGCTAGGAAAGCTGTTTTCATGCACTCGGTGACACAAAGTGTGTTTTCCCAATCTGAACAAGTGCATATGAACAAGGTATGAACAAGGTCCAACAAAAAGAAACTTGGAAAGTTTGAGTATTTGGGATCAACTTGCATCTAGGTTATGAGAAATGTCATTGCTCTTTGAGGAAAGTGTCACTTTGTGTGCATCTTTGAGTTGTAATCTTATTCCTGATTACCCATATTGTGATACTACGGTGAAAACTCGTTTCAGACGTGCGTTTACAGTTAAAATGACAAATATGATGAAAATGTGTTGAAAGCTCGAAAACATGAAAATCCATGCTTAGACCGATGTTACAGGTCACATAATGCTCTCATTTCGCTCAAAATCAATGGTCCTTGTCAAACGTTTGCTTTATGCTCTGAAAAGGCGTTAGAAACAGACTGAAGGCGCTCCTATGCTAGGAAAGCTGTTTTCATGCACTCGGTGACACAAAGTGTGTTTTCCCAATCTGAACAAGTGCATATATCACAATACTATGTTGAAAACTCGTTTCAGACGTGCTTTTACAGTTAAAATGACAAATATGATGCAAATGTGTTGAAAGCTCGAAAACATGAAAATCCCTGCTTAGAAAGGTGTTACAAGTCACATATGCTCGAATGCTCTCATTTCGCTCAAAATCAATGTTCCTTGCCAAACGTTTACTTTATGCTCGGAAAAGGCGTTTGAAAACGGCTCAATGCGCTCCTGCGCTAGGAAAGCTGATTTCATGCACTCGGTGACACAAAGTGTGTTCCCACTCTGAACAAGTGCATATCACAATACTCTGTTGAAAACTCGTTTCGGACGTGCTTTTACAGTTAAAATGACAAATATGATGAAAATGTGTTGAAAGCTCGAAAACATGAAAATCCCTGCTTAGAAAGGTGTTACAAGTCACATATGCTCGAATGCTCTCATTTCGCTCAAAATCAATGTTCCTTGCCAAACGTTTACTTTATGCTCGGAAAAGGCGTTTGAAAACGGCTCAATGCGCTCCTGCGCTAGGAAAGCTGTTTTCATGCACTCGGTGACACAAAGTGTGTTTTCCCAATCTGAACAAGTGCATATGAACAAGGTATGAACAAGGTCCAACAAAAAGAAACTTGGAAAGTTTGAGTATTTGGGATCAACTTGCATCTAGGTTATGAGAAATGTCATTGCTCTTTGAGGAAAGTGTCACTTTGTGTGCATCTTTGAGTTGTAATCTTATTCCTGATTACCCATATTGTGATACTACGGTGAAAACTCGTTTCAGACGTCCTTTTACAGTTAAAATGACAAATATGATGAAAATGTGTTGAAAGCTCGAAAACATGAAAATCCATGCTTAGACCGATGTTACAGGTCACATAATGCTCTCATTTCGCTCAAAATCAATGGTCCTTGTCAAACGTTTGCTTTATGCTCTGAAAAGGCGTAGGAAACAGACTGAATGCGCTCCTGCGCTGGTAAAACTGTTTTCATGCACTCGGTGACACAAACTGTGTTTTCCCAATCTGAACAAGTGCATATCACATTACTCTGTTGAAAACTCGTTTCAGACGTGCTTTTACAGTTAAAATGAGAAATATGATGAAAAGGTGTTGAAAGCTCGAAAACATCAAAATCCATGCTTAGAAAGTTGTTACGTGTCACATGTGCTCGAATGCACTCAATTCGCTCAAAATCAATGTTCCTTGTCCAACGTTTGCTTTATGCGCTGAAAAGGCGTTAGAAACAGACTGAAGGCGCTCCTATGCTAGGAAAGCTGTTTTCATGCACTCGGTGACACAAAGTGTGTTTTCCCAATCTGAACAAGTGCATATCACAATACTATGTTGAAAACTCGTTTCAGACGTGCTTTTACAGTTAAAATGACAAATATGATGCAAATGTGTTGAAAGCTCGAAAACATGAAAATCCCTGCTTAGAAAGGTGTTACAAGTCACATATGCTCGAATGCTCTCATTTCGCTCAAAATCAATGTTCCTTGCCAAACGTTTACTTTATGCTCGGAAAAGGCGTTTGAAAACGGCTCAATGCGCTCCTGCGCTAGGAAAGCTGTTTTCATGCACTCGGTGACACAAAGTGTGTTTTCCCAATCTGAACAAGTGCATATGAACAAGGTATGAACAAGGTCCAACAAAAAGAAACTTGGAAAGTTTGAGTATTTGGGATCAACTTGCATCTAGGTTATGAGAAATGTCATTGCTCTTTGAGGAAAGTGTCACTTTGTGTGCATCTTTGAGTTGTAATCTTATTCCTGATTACCCATATTGTGATACTACGGTGAAAACTCGTTTCAGACGTGCGTTTACAGTTAAAATGACAAATATGATGAAAATGTGTTGAAAGCTCGAAAACATGAAAATCCATGCTTAGACCGATGTTACAGGTCACATAATGCTCTCATTTCGCTCAAAATCAATGGTCCTTGTCAAACGTTTGCTTTATGCTCTGAAAAGGCGTTAGAAACAGACTGAAGGCGCTCCTATGCTAGGAAAGCTGTTTTCATGCACTCGGTGACACAAAGTGTGTTTTCCCAATCTGAACAAGTGCACATATCACAATACTATGTTGAAAACTCGTTTCAGACGTGCTTTTACAGTTAAAATGACAAATATGATGCAAATGTGTTGAAAGCTCGAAAACATGAAAATCCCTGCTTAGAAAGGTGTTACAAGTCACATATGCTCGAATGCTCTCATTTCGCTCAAAATCAATGTTCCTTGCCAAACGTTTACTTTATGCTCGGAAAAGGCGTTTGAAAACGGCTCAATGCGCTCCTGCGCTAGGAAAGCTGATTTCATGCACTCGGTGACACAAAGTGTGTTCCCACTCTGAACAAGTGCATATCACAATACTCTGTTGAAAACTCGTTTCGGACGTGCTTTTACAGTTAAAATGACAAATATGATGAAAATGTGTTGAAAGCTCGAAAACATGAAAATCCCTGCTTAGAAAGGTGTTACAAGTCACATATGCTCTCATTTCGCTCAAAATCAATGTTCCTTGCCAAACGTTTACTTTATGCTCGGAAAAGGCGTTTGAAAACGGCTCAATGCGCTCCTGCGCTAGGAAAGCTGTTTTCATGCACTCGGTGACACAAAGTGTGTTTTCCCAATCTGAACAAGTGCATATGAACAAGGTATGAACAAGGTCCAACAAAAAGAAACTTGGAAAGTTTGAGTATTTGGGATCAACTTGCATCTAGGTTATGAGAAATGTCATTGCTCTTTGAGGAAAGTGTCACTTTGTGTGCATCTTTGAGTTGTAATCTTATTCCTGATTACCCATATTGTGATACTACGGTGAAAACTCGTTTCAGACGTGCTTTTACAGTTAAAATGACAAATATGATGAAAATGTGTTGAAAGCTCGAAAACATGAAAATCCATGCTTAGACCGATGTTACAGGTCACATAATGCTCTCATTTCGCTCAAAATCAATGGTCCTTGTCAAACGTTTGCTTTATGCTCTGAAAAGGCGTAGGAAACAGACTGAATGCGCTCCTGCGCTGGTAAAACTGTTTTCATGCACTCGGTGACACAAAGTGTGTTTTCCCAATCTGAACAAGTGCTTATCACATTACTCTGTTGAAAACTCGTTTCAGACGTGCTTTTACAGTTAAAATGAGAAATATGATGAAAAGGTGTTGAAAGCTCGAAAACATCAAAATCCATGCTTAGAAAGTTGTTACGTGTCACATGTGCTCGAATGCACTCAATTCGCTCAAAATCAATGGTCCTTGTCAAACGTTTGCTTTATGCGCTGAAAAGGCGTTAGAAACAGACTGAAGGCGCTCCTATGCTAGGAAAGCTGTTTTCATGCACTCGGTGACACAAAGTGTGTTTTCCCAATCTGAACAAGTGCATATATCACAATACTATGTTGAAAACTCGTTTCAGACGTGCTTTTACAGTTAAAATGACAAATATGATGCAAATGTGTTGAAAGCTCGAAAACATGAAAATCCCTGCTTAGAAAGGTGTTACAAGTCACATATGCTCGAATGCTCTCATTTCGCTCAAAATCAATGTTCCTTGCCAAACGTTTACTTTATGCTCGGAAAAGGCGTTTGAAAACGGCTCAATGCGCTCCTGCGCTAGGAAAGCTGATTTCATGCACTCGGTGACACAAAGTGTGTTCCCACTCTGAACAAGTGCATATCACAATACTCTGTTGAAAACTCGTTTCGGACGTGCTTTTACAGTTAAAATGACAAATATGATGAAAATGTGTTGAAAGCTCGAAAACATGAAAATCCCTGCTTAGAAAGGTGTTACAAGTCACATATGCTCGAATGCTCTCATTTCGCTCAAAATCAATGTTCCTTGCCAAACGTTTACTTTATGCTCGGAAAAGGCGTTTGAAAACGGCTCAATGCGCTCCTGCGCTAGGAAAGCTGTTTTCATGCACTCGGTGACACAAAGTGTGTTTTCCCAATCTGAACAAGTGCATATGAACAAGGTATGAACAAGGTCCAACAAAAAGAAACTTGGAAAGTTTGAGTATTTGGGATCAACTTGCATCTAGGTTATGAGAAATGTCATTGCTCTTTGAGGAAAGTGTCACTTTGTGTGCATCTTTGAGTTGTAATCTTATTCCTGATTACCCATATTGTGATACTACGGTGAAAACTCGTTTCAGACGTGCGTTTACAGTTAAAATGACAAATATGATGAAAATGTGTTGAAAGCTCGAAAACATGAAAATCCCTGCTTAGAAAGGTGTTACAAGTCACATATGCTCGAATGCTCTCATTTCGCTCAAAATCAATGTTCCTTGCCAAACGTTTACTTTATGCTCGGAAAAGGCGTTTGAAAACGGCTCAATGCGCTCCTGCGCTAGGAAAGCTGATTTCATGCACTCGGTGACACAAAGTGTGTTCCCACTCTGAACAAGTGCATATCACAATACTCTGTTGAAAACTCGTTTCGGACGTGCTTTTACAGTTAAAATGACAAATATGATGAAAATGTGTTGAAAGCTCGAAAACATGAAAATCCCTGCTTAGAAAGGTGTTACAAGTCACATATGCTCTCATTTCGCTCAAAATCAATGTTCCTTGCCAAACGTTTACTTTATGCTCGGATAAGGCGTTTGAAAACGGCTCAATTCGCTCCTGCGCTAGGAAAGCTGTTTTCATGCACTCGGTGACACAAAGTGTGTTTTCCCAATCTGAACAAGTGCATATGAACAAGGTATGAACAAGGTCCAACAAAAAGAAACTTGGAAAGTTTGAGTATTTGGGATCAACTTGCATCTAGGTTATGAGAAATGTCATTGCTCTTTGAGGAAAGTGTCACTTTGTGTGCATCTTTGAGTTGTAATCTTATTCCTGATTACCCATATTGTGATACTACGGTGAAAACTCGTTTCAGACGTGCTTTTACAGTTAAAATGACAAATATGATGAAAATGTGTTGAAAGCTCGAAAACATGAAAATCCATGCTTAGACCGATGTTACAGGTCACATAATGCTCTCATTTTGCTCAAAATCAATGGTCCTTGTCAAACGTTTGCTTTATGCTCTGAAAAGGCGTAGGAAACAGACTGAATGCGCTCCTGCGCTGGTAAAACTGTTTTCATGCACTCGGTGACACAAAGTGTGTTTTCCCAATCTGAACAAGTGCTTATCACATTACTCTGTTGAAAACTCGTTTCAGACGTGCTTTTACAGTTAAAATGAGAAATATGATGAAAAGGTGTTGAAAGCTCGAAAACATCAAAATCCATGCTTAGAAAGTTGTTACGTGTCACATGTGCTCGAATGCACTCAATTCGCTCAAAATCAATGTTCCTTGTCCAACGTTTGCTTTATGCGCTGAAAAGGCGTTAGAAACAGACTGAAGGCGCTCCTATGCTAGGAAAGCTGTTTTCATGCACTCGGTGACACAAAGTGTGTTTTCCCAATCTGAACAAGTGCATATCACAATACTATGTTGAAAACTCGTTTCAGACGTGCTTTTACAGTTAAAATGACAAATATGATGCAAATGTGTTGAAAGCTCGAAAACATGAAAATCCCTGCTTAGAAAGGTGTTACAAGTCACATATGCTCGAATGCTCTCATTTCGCTCAAAATCAATGTTCCTTGCCAAACGTTTACTTTATGCTCGGAAAAGGCGTTTGAATACGGCTCAATGCGCTCCTGCGCTAGGAAAGCTGATTTCATGCACTCGGTGACACAAAGTGTGTTCCCACTCTGAACAAGTGCATATCACAATACTCTGTTGGAAACTCGTTTCAGACGTGCGTTTACAGTTAAAATGACAAATATGATGCAAATGTGTTGAAAGCTCGAAAACATGAAAATCCCTGCTTAGAAAGGTGTTACAAGTCACATATGCTCGAATGCTCTCATTTCGCTCAAAATCAATGTTCCTTGCCAAACGTTTACTTTATGCTCGGAAAAGGCGTTTGAAAACGGCTCAATGCGCTCCTGCGCTAGGAAAGCTGTTTTCATGCACTCGGTGACACAAAGTGTGTTTTCCCAATCTGAACAAGTGCATATGAACAAGGTATGAACAAGGTCCAACAAAAAGAAACTTGGAAAGTTTGAGTATTTGGGATCAACTTGCATCTAGGTTATGAGAAATGTCATTGCTCTTTGAGGAAAGTGTCACTTTGTGTGCATCTTTGAGTTGTAATCTTATTCCTGATTACCCATATTGTGATACTACGGTGAAAACTCGTTTCAGACGTGCGTTTACAGTTAAAATGACAAATATGATGAAAATGTGTTGAAAGCTCGAAAACATGAAAATCCATGCTTAGACCGATGTTACAGGTCACATAATGCTCTCATTTCGCTCAAAATCAATGGTCCTTGTCAAACGTTTGCTTTATGCTCTGAAAAGGCGTTAGAAACAGACTGAAGGCGCTCCTATGCTAGGAAAGCTGTTTTCATGCACTCGGTGACACAAAGTGTGTTTTCCCAATCTGAACAAGTGCATATATCACAATACTATGTTGAAAACTCGTTTCAGACGTGCTTTTACAGTTAAAATGACAAATATGATGCAAATGTGTTGAAAGCTCGAAAACATAAAAATCCCTGCTTAGAAAGGTGTTACAAGTCACATATGCTCGAATGCTCTCATTTCGCTCAAAATCAATGTTCCTTGCCAAACGTTTACTTCATGCTCGGAAAAGGCGTTTGAAAACGGCTCAATGCGCTCCTGCGCTAGGAAAACTGATTTCATGCACTCGGTGACACAAAGTGTGTTCCCACTCTGAACAAGTGCATATCACAATACTCTGTTGAAAACTCGTTTCGGACGTGCTTTTACAGTTAAAATGACAAATATGATGAAAGTGTGTTGAAAGCTCGAAAACATGAAAATCCCTGCTTAGAAAGGTGTTACAAGTCACATATGCTCGAATGCTCTCATTTCGCTCAAAATCAATGTTCCTTGCCAAACGTTTACTTTATGCTCGGAAAAGGCGTTTGAAAACGGCTCAATGCGCTCCTGCGCTAGGAAAGCTGTTTTCATGCACTCGGTGACACAAAGTGTGTTTTCCCAATCTGAACAAGTGCATATGAACAAGGTATGAACAAGGTCCAACAAAAAGAAACTTGGAAAGTTTGAGTATTTGGGATCAACTTGCATCTAGGTTATGAGAAATGTCATTGCTCTTTGAGGAAAGTGTCACTTTGTGTGCATCTTTGAGTTGTAATCTTATTCCTGATTACCCATATTGTGATACTACGGTGAAAACTCGTTTCAGACGTGCGTTTACAGTTAAAATGACAAATATGATGAAAATGTGTTGAAAGCTCGAAAACATGAAAATCCATGCTTAGACCGATGTTACAGGTCACATAATGCTCTCATTTCGCTCAAAATCAATGGTCCTTGTCAAACGTTTGCTTTATGCTCTGAAAAGGCGTTAGAAACAGACTGAAGGCGCTCCTATGCTAGGAAAGCTGTTTTCATGCACTCGGTGACACAAAGTGTGTTTTCCCAATCTGAACAAGTGCATATATCACAATACTATGTTGAAAACTCGTTTCAGACGTGCTTTTACAGTTAAAATGACAAATATGATGCAAATGTGTTGAAAGCTCGAAAACATGAAAATCCCTGCTTAGAAAGGTGTTACAAGTCACATATGCTCGAATGCTCTCATTTCGCTCAAAATCAATGTTCCTTGCCAAACGTTTACTTTATGCTCGGAAAAGGCGTTTGAAAACGGCTCAATGCGCTCCTGCGCTAGGAAAGCTGATTTCATGCACTCGGTGACACAAAGTGTGTTCCCACTCTGAACAAGTGCATATCACAATACTCTGTTGAAAACTTGTTTCGGACGTGCTTTTACAGTTAAAATGACAAATATGATGCAAATGTGTTGAAAGCTCGAAAACATGAAAATCCCTGCTTAGAAAGGTGTTACAAGTCACATATGCTCGAATGCTCTCATTTCGCTCAAAATCAATGTTCCTTGCCAAACGTTTACTTTATGCTCGGAAAAGGCGTTTGAAAACGGCTCAATGCGCTCCTGCGCTAGGAAAGCTGTTTTCATGCACTCGGTGACACAAAGTGTGTTTTCCCAATCTGAACAAGTGCATATGAACAAGGTATGAACAAGGTCCAACAAAAAGAAACTTGGAAAGTTTGAGTATTTGGGATCAACTTGCATCTAGGTTATGAGAAATGTCATTGCTCTTTGAGGAAAGTGTCACTTTGTGTGCATCTTTGAGTTGTAATCTTATTCCTGATTACCCATATTGTGATACTACGGTGAAAACTCGTTTCAGACGTGCGTTTACAGTTAAAATGACAAATATGATGAAAATGTGTTGAAAGCTCGAAAACATGAAAATCCATGCTTAGACCGATGTTACAGGTCACATAATGCTCTCATTTCGCTCAAAATCAATGGTCCTTGTCAAACGTTTGCTTTATGCTCTGAAAAGGCGTTAGAAACAGACTGAAGGCGCTCCTATGCTAGGAAAGCTGTTTTCATGCACTCGGTGACACAAAGTGTGTTTTCCCAATCTGAACAAGTGCATATATCACAATACTATGTTGAAAACTCGTTTCAGACGTGCTTTTACAGTTAAAATGACAAATATGATGCAAATGTGTTGAAAGCTCGAAAACATGAAAATCCCTGCTTAGAAAGGTGTTACAAGTCACATATGCTCGAATGCTCTCATTTCGCTCAAAATCAATGTTCCTTGCCAAACGTTTACTTTATGCTCGGAAAAGGCGTTTGAAAACGGCTCAATGCGCTCCTGCGCTAGGAAAGCTGATTTCATGCACTCGGTGACACAAAGTGTGTTCCCACTCTGAACAAGTGCATATCACAATACTCTGTTGAAAACTCGTTTCGGACGTGCTTTTACAGTTAAAATGACAAATATGATGCAAATGTGTTGAAAGCTCGAAAACATGAAAATCCCTGCTTAGAAAGGTGTTACAAGTCACATATGCTCGAATGCTCTCATTTCGCTCAAAATCAATGTTCCTTGCCAAACGTTTACTTTATGCTCGGAAAAGGCGTTTGAAAATGGCTCAATGCGCTCCTGCGCTAGGAAAGCTGTTTTCATGCACTCGGTGACACAAAGTGTGTTTTCCCAATCTGAACAAGTGCATATGAACAAGGTATGAACAAGGTCCAACAAAAAGAAACTTGGAAAGTTTGAGTATTTGGGATCAACTTGCATCTAGGTTATGAGAAATGTCATTGCTCTTTGAGGAAAGTGTCACTTTGTGTGCATCTTTGAGTTGTAATCTTATTCCTGATTACCCATATTGTGATACTACGGTGAAAACTCGTTTCAGACGTGCGTTTACAGTTAAAATGACAAATATGATGAAAATGTGTTGAAAGCTCGAAAACATGAAAATCCCTGCTTAGAAAGGTGTTACAAGTCACATATGCTCGAATGCTCTCATTTCGCTCAAAATCAATGTTCCTTGCCAAACGTTTACTTTATGCTCGGAAAAGGCGTTTGAAAACGGCTCAATGCGCTCCTGCGCTAGGAAAGCTGATTTCATGCACTCGGTGACACAAAGTGTGTTCCCACTCTGAACAAGTGCATATCACAATACTCTGTTGAAAACTCGTTTCGGACGTGCTTTTACAGTTAAAATGACAAATATGATGAAAGTGTGTTGAAAGCTCGAAAACATGAAAATCCCTGCTTAGAAAGGTGTTACAAGTCACATATGCTCGAATGCTCTCATTTCGCTCAAAATCAATGTTCCTTGCCAAACGTTTACTTTATGCTCGGAAAAGGCGTTTGAAAACGGCTCAATGCGCTCCTGCGCTAGGAAAGCTGTTTTCATGCACTCGGTGACACAAAGTGTGTTTTCCCAATCTGAACAAGTGCATATGAACAAGGTATGAACAAGGTCCAACAAAAAGAAACTTGGAAAGTTTGAGTATTTGGGATCAACTTGCATCTAGGTTATGAGAAATGTCATTGCTCTTTGAGGAAAGTGTCACTTTGTGTGCATCTTTGAGTTGTAATCTTATTCCTGATTACCCATATTGTGATACTACGGTGAAAACTCGTTTCAGACGTGCGTTTACAGTTAAAATGACAAATATGATGAAAATGTGTTGAAAGCTCGAAAACATGAAAATCCCTGCTTAGAAAGGTGTTACAAGTCACATATGCTCGAATGCTCTCATTTCGCTCAAAATCAATGTTCCTTGCCAAACGTTTACTTTATGCTCGGAAAAGGCGTTTGAAAACGGCTCAATGCGCTCC
The DNA here is from genome assembly GCF_027579695.1 of Neoarius graeffei. Lineage (NCBI taxonomy): Eukaryota > Metazoa > Chordata > Actinopteri > Siluriformes > Ariidae > Neoarius > Neoarius graeffei. Next base: position 28,428,901 of record NC_083576.1, on the reverse strand, counting down.
TGCGCTAGGAAAGCTGATTTCATGCACTCGGTGACACAAAGTGTGTTCCCACTCTGAACAAGTGCATATCACAATACTCTGTTGAAAACTCGTTTCGGACGTGCTTTTACAGTTAAAATGACAAATATGATGAAAATGTGTTGAAAGCTCGAAAACATGAAAATCCCTGCTTAGAAAGGTGTTACAAGTCACATATGCTCTCATTTCGCTCAAAATCAATGTTCCTTGCCAAACGTTTACTTTATGCTCGGAAAAGGCGTTTGAAAACGGCTCAATGCGCTCCTGCGCTAGGAAAGCTGATTTCATGCACTCGGTGACACAAAGTGTGTTCCCACTCTGAACAAGTGCATATCACAATACTCTGTTGAAAACTCGTTTCGGACGTGCTTTTACAGTTAAAATGACAAATATGATGAAAATGTGTTAAAAGCTGGAAAACATGAAAATCCATGCTTTGAAGGTTGTTACGTCACATATGCTCGAATGCACTCAATTCGCTCAAAATCAATGTTCCTTGTCCAACGTTTGCTTTATGCGCTGAAAAGGCGTTAGAAACAGACTGAAGGCGCTCCTATGCTAGGAAAGCTGTTTTCATGCACTCGGTGACACAAAGTGTGTTTTCCCAATCTGAACAAGTGCATATCACAATACTATGTTGAAAACTCGTTTCAGACGTGCTTTTACAGTTAAAATGACAAATATGATGCAAATGTGTTGAAAGCTCGAAAACATGAAAATCCCTGCTTAGAAAGGTGTTACAAGTCACATATGCTCGAATGCTCTCATTTCGCTCAAAATCAATGTTCCTTGCCAAACGTTTACTTTATGCTCGGAAAAGGCGTTTGAAAACGGCTCAATGCGCTCCTGCGCTAGGAAAGCTGATTTCATGCACTCGGTGACACAAAGTGTGTTCCCACTCTGAACAAGTGCATATCACAATACTCTGTTGAAAACTCGTTTCGGACGTGCTTTTACAGTTAAAATGACAAATATGATGCAAATGTGTTGAAAGCTCGAAAACATGAAAATCCCTGCTTAGAAAGGTGTTACAAGTCACATATGCTCGAATGCTCTCATTTCGCTCAAAATCAATGTTCCTTGCCAAACGTTTACTTTATGCTCGGAAAAGGCGTTTGAAAACGGCTCAATGCGCTCCTGCGCTAGGAAAGCTGTTTTCATGCACTCGGTGACACAAAGTGTGTTTTCCCAATCTGAACAAGTGCATATGAACAAGGTATGAACAAGGTCCAACAAAAAGAAACTTGGAAAGTTTGAGTATTTGGGATCAACTTGCATCTAGGTTATGAGAAATGTCATTGCTCTTTGAGGAAAGTGTCACTTTGTGTGCATCTTTGAGTTGTAATCTTATTCCTGATTACCCATATTGTGATACTACGGTGAAAACTCGTTTCAGACGTGCGTTTACAGTTAAAATGACAAATATGATGAAAATGTGTTGAAAGCTCGAAAACATGAAAATCCATGCTTAGACCGATGTTACAGGTCACATAATGCTCTCATTTCGCTCAAAATCAATGGTCCTTGTCAAACGTTTGCTTTATGCTCTGAAAAGGCGTTAGAAACAGACTGAAGGCGCTCCTATGCTAGGAAAGCTGTTTTCATGCACTCGGTGACACAAAGTGTGTTTTCCCAATCTGAACAAGTGCATATATCACAATACTATGTTGAAAACTCGTTTCAGACGTGCTTTTACAGTTAAAATGACAAATATGATGCAAATGTGTTGAAAGCTCGAAAACATGAAAATCCCTGCTTAGAAAGGTGTTACAAGTCACATATGCTCGAATGCTCTCATTTCGCTCAAAATCAATGTTCCTTGCCAAACGTTTACTTTATGCTCGGAAAAGGCGTTTGAAAACGGCTCAATGCGCTCCTGCGCTAGGAAAGCTGATTTCATGCACTCGGTGACACAAAGTGTGTTCCCACTCTGAACAAGTGCATATCACAATACTCTGTTGAAAACTCGTTTCGGACGTGCTTTTACAGTTAAAATGACAAATATGATGAAAATGTGTTAAAAGCTGGAAAACATGAAAATCCATGCTTTGAAGGTTGTTACGTCACATATGCTCGAATGCACTCAATTCGCTCAAAATCAATGTTCCTTGTCCAACGTTTGCTTTATGCGCTGAAAAGGCGTTAGAAACAGACTGAAGGCGCTCCTATGCTAGGAAAGCTGTTTTCATGCACTCGGTGACACAAAGTGTGTTTTCCCAATCTGAACAAGTGCATATCACAATACTATGTTGAAAACTCGTTTCAGACGTGCTTTTACAGTTAAAATGACAAATATGATGCAAATGTGTTGAAAGCTCGAAAACATGAAAATCCCTGCTTAGAAAGGTGTTACAAGTCACATATGCTCGAATGCTCTCATTTCGCTCAAAATCAATGTTCCTTGCCAAACGTTTACTTTATGCTCGGAAAAGGCGTTTGAAAACGGCTCAATGCGCTCCTGCGCTAGGAAAGCTGATTTCATGCACTCGGTGACACAAAGTGTGTTCCCACTCTGAACAAGTGCATATCACAATACTCTGTTGAAAACTCGTTTCGGACGTGCTTTTACAGTTAAAATGACAAATATGATGAAAATGTGTTGAAAGCTCGAAAACATGAAAATCCCTGCTTAGAAAGGTGTTACAAGTCACATATGCTCGAATGCTCTCATTTCGCTCAAAATCAATGTTCCTTGCCAAACGTTTACTTTATGCTCGGAAAAGGCGTTTGAAAACGGCTCAATGCGCTCCTGCGCTAGGAAAGCTGTTTTCATGCACTCGGTGACACAAAGTGTGTTTTCCCAATCTGAACAAGTGCATATGAACAAGGTATGAACAAGGTCCAACAAAAAGAAACTTGGAAAGTTTGAGTATTTGGGATCAACTTGCATCTAGGTTATGAGAAATGTCATTGCTCTTTGAGGAAAGTGTCACTTTGTGTGCATCTTTGAGTTGTAATCTTATTCCTGATTACCCATATTGTGATACTACGGTGAAAACTCGTTTCAGACGTGCGTTTACAGTTAAAATGACAAATATGATGAAAATGTGTTGAAAGCTCGAAAACATGAAAATCCATGCTTAGACCGATGTTACAGGTCACATAATGCTCTCATGTCGCTCAAAATCAATGGTCCTTGTCAAACGTTTGCTTTATGCTCTGAAAAGGCGTTAGAAACAGACTGAAGGCGCTCCAATGCTAGGAAAGCTGTTTTCATGCACTCGGTGACACAAAGTGTGTTTTCCCAATCTGAACAAGTGCATATATCACAATACTATGTTGAAAACTCGTTTCAGACGTGCTTTTACAGTTAAAATGACAAATATGATGCAAATGTGTTGAAAGCTCGAAAACATGAAAATCCCTGCTTAGAAAGGTGTTACAAGTCACATATGCTCGAATGCTCTCATTTCGCTCAAAATCAATGTTCCTTGCCAAACGTTTACTTTATGCTCGGAAAAGGCGTTTGAAAACAGCTCAATGCGCTCCTGCGCTAGGAAAGCTGTTTTCATGCACTCGGTGACACAAAGTGTGTTTTCCCAATCTGAACAAGTGCATATGAACAAGGTATGAACAAGGTCCAACAAAAAGAAACTTGGAAAGTTTGAGTATTTGGGATCAACTTGCATCTAGGTTATGAGAAATGTCATTGCTCTTTGAGGAAAGTGTCACTTTGTGTGCATCTTTGAGTTGTAATCTTATTCCTGATTACCCATATTGTGATACTACGGTGAAAACTCGTTTCAGACGTGCGTTTACAGTTAAAATGACAAATATGATGAAAATGTGTTGAAAGCTCGAAAACATGAAAATCCATGCTTAGACCGATGTTACAGGTCACATAATGCTCTCATTTCGCTCAAAATCAATGGTCCTTGTCAAACGTTTGCTTTATGCTCTGAAAAGGCGTAGGAAACAGACTGAATGCGCTCCTGCGCTGGTAAAACTGTTTTCATGCACTCGGTGACACAAAGTGTGTTTTCCCAATCTGAACAAGTGCATATCACAATACTCTGTTGAAAACTCGTTTCAGACGTGCTTTTACAGTTAAAATGAGAAATATGATGAAAAGGTGTTGAAAGCTCGAAAACATGAAAATCCATGCTTAGAAAGTTGTTACGTGTCACATGTGCTCGAATGCACTCAATTCGCTCAAAATCAATGTTCCTTGTCCAACGTTTGCTTTATGCGCTGAAAAGGCGTTAGAAACAGACTGAAGGCGCTCCTATGCTAGGAAAGCTGTTTTCATACACTCGGTGACACAAAGTGTGTTTTCCCAATCTGAACAAGTGCATATCACAATACTATGTTGAAAACTCGTTTCAGACGTGCTTTTACAGTTAAAATGACAAATATGATGCAAATGTGTTGAAAGCTCGAAAACATGAAAATCCCTGCTTAGAAAGGTGTTACAAGTCACATATGCTCGAATGCTCTCCTTTCGCTCAAAATCAATGTTCCTTGCCAAACGTTTACTTTATGCTCGGAAAAGGCGTTTGAAAACGGCTCAATGCGCTCCTGCGCTAGGAAAGCTGATTTCATGCACTCGGTGACACAAAGTGTGTTCCCACTCTGAACAAGTGCATATCACAATACTCTGTTGAAAACTCGTTTCGGACGTGCTTTTACAGTTAAAATGACAAATATGATGCAAATGTGTTGAAAGCTCGAAAACATGAAAATCCCTGCTTAGAAAGGTGTTACAAGTCACATATGCTCGAATGCTCTCATTTCGCTCAAAATCAATGTTCCTTGCCAAACGTTTACTTTATGCTCGGAAAAGGCGTTTGAAAACGGCTCAATGCGCTCCTGCGCTAGGAAAGCTGTTTTCATGCACTCGGTGACACAAAGTGTGTTTTCCCAATCTGAACAAGTGCATATGAACAAGGTATGAACAAGGTCCAACAAAAAGAAACTTGGAAAGTTTGAGTATTTGGGATCAACTTGCATCTAGGTTATGAGAAATGTCATTGCTCTTTGAGGAAAGTGTCACTTTGTGTGCATCTTTGAGTTGTAATCTTATTCCTGATTACCCATATTGTGATACTACGGTGAAAACTCGTTTCAGACGTGCGTTTACAGTTAAAATGACAAATATGATGAAAATGTGTTGAAAGCTCGAAAACATGAAAATCCATGCTTAGACCGATGTTACAGGTCACATAATGCTCTCATTTCGCTCAAAATCAATGGTCCTTGTCAAACGTTTGCTTTATGCTCTGAAAAGGCGTTAGAAACAGACTGAAGGCGCTCCTATGCTAGGAAAGCTGTTTTCATGCACTCGGTGACACAAAGTGTGTTTTCCCAATCTGAACAAGTGCATATATCACAATACTATGTTGAAAACTCGTTTCAGACGTGCTTTTACAGTTAAAATGACAAATATGATGCAAATGTGTTGAAAGCTCGAAAACATGAAAATCCCTGCTTAGAAAGGTGTTACAAGTCACATATGCTCGAATGCTCTCATTTCGCTCAAAATCAATGTTCCTTGCCAAACGTTTACTTTATGCTCGGAAAAGGCGTTTGAAAACGGCTCAATGCGCTCCTGCGCTAGGAAAGCTGTTTTCATGCACTCGGTGACACAAAGTGTGTTTTCCCAATCTGAACAAGTGCATATGAACAAGGTATGAACAAGGTCCAACAAAAAGAAACTTGGAAAGTTTGAGTATTTGGGATCAACTTGCATCTAGGTTATGAGAAATGTCATTGCTCTTTGAGGAAAGTGTCACTTTGTGTGCATCTTTGAGTTGTAATCTTATTCCTGATTACCCATATTGTGATACTACGGTGAAAACTCGTTTCAGACGTGCGTTTACAGTTAAAATGACAAATATGATGAAAATGTGTTGAAAGCTCGAAAACATGAAAATCCATGCTTAGACCGATGTTACAGGTCACATAATGCTCTCATTTCGCTCAAAATCAATGGTCCTTGTCAAACGTTTGCTTTATGCTCTGAAAAGGCGTAGGAAACAGACTGAATGCGCTCCTGCGCTGGTAAAACTGTTTTCATGCACTCGGTGACACAAAGTGTGTTTTCCCAATCTGAACAAGTGCATATCACAATACTCTGTTGAAAACTCGTTTCAGACGTGCTTTTACAGTTAAAATGAGAAATATGATGAAAAGGTGTTGAAAGCTCGAAAACATCAAAATCCATGCTTAGAAAGTTGTTACGTGTCACATGTGCTCGAATGCACTCAATTCGCTCAAAATCAATGTTCCTTGTCCAACGTTTGCTTTATGCGCTGAAAAGGCGTTAGAAACAGACTGAAGGCGCTCCTATGCTAGGAAAGCTGTTTTCATGCACTCGGTGACACAAAGTGTGTTTTCCCAATCTGAACAAGTGCATATCACAATACTATGTTGAAAACTCGTTTCAGACGTGCTTTTACAGTTAAAATGACAAATATGATGCAAATGTGTTGAAAGCTCGAAAACATGAAAATCCCTGCTTAGAAAGGTGTTACAAGTCACATATGCTCGAATGCTCTCATTTCGCTCAAAATCAATGTTCCTTGCCAAACGTTTACTTTATGCTCGGAAAAGGCGTTTGAAAACGGCTCAATGCGCTCCTGCGCTAGGAAAGCTGATTTCATGCACTCGGTGACACAAAGTGTGTTCCCACTCTGAACAAGTGCATATCACAATACTCTGTTGAAAACTCGTTTCGGACGTGCTTTTACAGTTAAAATGACAAATATGATGAAAATGTGTTAAAAGCTGGAAAACATGAAAATCCATGCTTTGAAGGTTGTTACGTCACATATGCTCGAATGCACTCAATTCGCTCAAAATCAATGTTCCTTGTCCAATGTTTGCTTTATGCGCTGAAAAGGCGTTAGAAACAGACTGAAGGCGCTCCTATGCTAGGAAAGCTGTTTTCATGCACTCGGTGACACAAAGTGTGTTTTCCCAATCTGAACAAGTGCATATCACAATACTATGTTGAAAACTCGTTTCAGACGTGCTTTTACAGTTAAAATGACAAATATGATGCAAATGTGTTGAAAGCTCGAAAACATGAAAATCCCTGCTTAGAAAGGTGTTACAAGTCACATATGCTCGAATGCTCTCATTTCGCTCAAAATCAATGTTCCTTGCCAAACGTTTACTTTATGCTCGGAAAAGGCGTTTGAAAACGGCTCAATGCGCTCCTGCGCTAGGAAAGCTGATTTCATGCACTCGGTGACACAAAGTGTGTTGCCACTCTGAACAAGTGCATATCACAATACTCTGTTGAAAACTCGTTTCGGACGTGCTTTTACAGTTAAAATGACAAATATGATGCAAATGTGTTGAAAGCTCGAAAACATGAAAATCCCTGCTTAGAAAGGTGTTACAAGTCACATATGCTCGAATGCTCTCATTTCGCTCAAAATCAATGTTCCTTGCCAAACGTTTACTTTATGCTCGGAAAAGGCGTTTGAAAACGGCTCAATGCGCTCCTGCGCTAGGAAAGCTGTTTTCATGCACTCGGTGACACAAAGTGTGTTTTCCCAATCTGAACAAGTGCATATGAACAAGGTATGAACAAGGTCCAACAAAAAGAAACTTGTGGCCCTTTTCCACTACCCTTTTTCAGCTCGCTTCAGCTCGCTTCAGCTCACTTCAGCCCGACACGGCTCGCGTTTCGACTACCAAAAACCAGCACGACTCAGCTCGTTTCAGCCCTGCTTAGCCCCCAAAACTCGCACCGTTTTGGAGTGGGGCTGAAGCGAGCCAAACCGTGCCGACTGAGGTTGGGGGCGTGAGCAGACACTCCCCTGTGCACTGATTGGTGAGGAGGCGTGTCCTCACATGCCCACACACGCCCCGCGAGCGCGCTGGGATCTGTAAACACCGCAAACCCGGAAGAAGAAGAATTATGAATTACGAGAATTTCTGAAGCCTTATGCGCCTCGCCTCATCTATACGCTCTTGCCAGTATCTGTTGGCGTTGTCGGTGACAACAAGCCACAGCACCAAGACCAGCAACACTAACGACTCCATGTCCTCAATGTTTATTGTTTACTATCCGGGTCGTGAGACTACCGCTTAAAAGATCACTGAATCAGTGACATACAGAGCATCGTGGACGAGTTCGCGGAGCGCAAGGCTCGTCGTATGCCCTTCAAATAATGCGCGCAGTAGGCTATTGATGTTTTATTATGAGCCATGTACAGTATGTCGCCGAATGTTTTTTTGTTTCTGAGTTACATGTTCGTTTGAAGGACTTAATGTACAAAATAACATAGTTGCACCCCGTAGTGTTGAAATTGGTAAACACAGTGCATTCAGTGAGGTTTGCACTGCCCTCCTTTTATTTCTGACTCTTCCTGCCACCACTCTGAGCGCTCATTCGTATGCCCTTCAAATAATGTGCGCAGTATAGGCTATTGATGTTTTATTATGAGCCATGTACAGTATCCTAATGTTTTTTGTTTCTGAGTTACATGTTCGTTTGAAGGACTTGATGTACTAAATAACATATAGTTGCACCCGGTAGTGTTGAAATTGGTAAACACCGCAGTTGCGGACATTTTGTAGCCTAAAATGATGTTATGATAAGCTTTAATAAAGGGCCCGGTCATTTGCCCCTCCCCCGGCCCGGCTCTGACTTGTTCCGCCACTGTCACTGATGTCACTGTTTGCGCTGCTTAACGACATCACGTGACGTCCACCCACTTTCACTAACTCCACCCAATGTGTCCACCCACTTCCAGCCAGCACGGTTCAGCGCGGTTGTAGTCGAAATGCAACTCCAACAGCCCCGCTCAGCTCGACTCAGCTCGACTCGGCACGGCACGGCTCAGCCGCGTTTGTAGTGGAAAAGCGGCATTGGAAAGTTTGAGTATTTGGGATCAACTTGCATCTAGGTTATGAGAAATGTCATTGCTCTTTGAGGAAAGTGTCACTTTGTGTGCATCTTTGAGTTGTAATCTTATTCCTGATTACCCATATTGTGATACTACGGTGAAAACTCGTTTCAGACGTGCGTTTACAGTTAAAATGACAAATATGATGAAAATGTGTTGAAAGCTCGAAAACATGAAAACCCATGCTTAGACCGATGTTACAGGTCACATAATGCTCTCATTTCGCTCAAAATCAATGGTCCTTGTCAAACGTTTGCTTTATGCTCTGAAAAGGCGTTAGAAACAGACTGAAGGCGCTCCTATGCTAGGAAAGCTGTTTTCATGCACTCGGTGACACAAAGTGTGTTTTCCCAATCTGAACAAGTGCATATATCACAATACTATGTTGAAAACTCGTTTCAGACGTGCTTTTACAGTTAAAATGACAAATATGATGCAAATGTGTTGAAAGCTCGAAAACATGAAAATCCCTGCTTAGAAAGGTGTTACAAGTCACATATGCTCGAATGCTCTCATTTCGCTCAAAATCAATGTTCCTTGCCAAACGTTTACTTTATGCTCGGAAAAGGCGTTTGAAAACGGCTCAATGCGCTCCTGCGCTAGGAAAGCTGTTTTCATGCACTCGGTGACACAAAGTGTGTTTTCCCAATCTGAACAAGTGCATATGAACAAGGTATGAACAAGGTCCAACAAAAAGAAACTTGGAAAGTTTGAGTATTTGGGATCAACTTGCATCTAGGTTATGAGAAATGTCATTGCTCTTTGAGGAAAGTGTCACTTTGTGTGCATCTTTGAGTTGTAATCTTATTCCTGATTACCCATATTGTGATACTACGGTGAAAACTCGTTTCAGACGTGCGTTTACAGTTAAAATGACAAATATGATGAAAATGTGTTGAAAGCTCGAAAACATGAAAATCCATGCTTAGACCGATGTTACAGGTCACATAATGCTCTCATTTCGCTCAAAATCAATGGTCCTTGTCAAACGATTGCTTTATGCGCTGAAAAGGCGTTAGAAACAGACTGAAGGCGCTCCTATGCTAGGAAAGCTGTTTTCATGCACTCGGTGACACAAAGTGTGTTTTCCCAATCTGAACAAGTGCATATATCACAATACTATGTTGAAAACTCGTTTCAGACGTGCTTTTACAGTTAAAATGACAAATATGATGCAAATGTGTTGAAAGCTCGAAAACATGAAAATCCCTGCTTAGAAAGGTGTTACAAGTCACATATGCTCGAATGCTCTCATTTCGCTCAAAATCAATGTTCCTTGCCAAACGTTTACTTTATGCTCGGAAAAGGCGTTTGAAAACGGCTCAATGCGCTCCTGCGCTAGGAAAGCTGTTTTCATGCACTCGGTGACACAAAGTGTGTTTTCCCAATCTGAACAAGTGCATATGAACAAGGTATGAACAAGGTCCAACAAAAAGAAACTTGGAAAGTTTGAGTATTTGGGATCAACTTGCATCTAGGTTATGAGAAATGTCATTGCTCTTTGAGGAAAGTGTCACTTTGTGTGCATCTTTGAGTTGTAATCTTATTCCTGATTACCCATATTGTGATACTACGGTGAAAACTCGTTTCAGACGTGCGTTTACAGTTAAAATGACAAATATGATGAAAATGTGTTGAAAGCTCGAAAACATGAAAATCCATGCTTAGACCGATGTTACAGGTCACATAATGCTCTCATTTCGCTCAAAATCAATGGTCCTTGTCAAACGTTTGCTTTATGCTCTGAAAAGGCGTAGGAAATAGACTGAATGCGCTCCTGCGCTGGTAAAACTGTTTTCATGCACTCGGTGACACAAAGTGTGTTTTCCCAATCTGAACAAGTGCATATCACAATACTCTGTTGAAAACTCGTTTCAGACGTGCTTTTACAGTTAAAATGACAAATATGATGCAAATGTGTTGAAAGCTCGAAAACATGAAAATCCCTGCTTAGAAAGGTGTTACAAGTCACATATGCTCGAATGCTCTCATTTCGCTCAAAATCAATGTTCCTTGCCAAACGTTTACTTTATGCTCGGAAAAGGCGTTTGAAAACGGCTCAATGCGCTCCTGCGCTAGGAAAGCTGATTTCATGCACTCGGTGACACAAAGTGTGTTCCCACTCTGAACAAGTGCATATCACAATACTCTGTTGAAAACTCGTTTCGGACGTGCTTTTACAGTTAAAATGACAAATATGATGAAAATGTGTTAAAAGCTGGAAAACATGAAAATCCATGCTTTGAAGGTTGTTACGTCACATATGCTCGAATGCACTCAATTCGCTCAAAATCAATGTTCCTTGTCCAACGTTTGCTTTATGCGCTGAAAAGGCGTTAGAAACAGACTGAAGGTGCTCCTATGCTAGGAAAGCTGTTTTCATGCACTCGGTGACACAAAGTGTGTTTTCCCAATCTGAACAAGTGCATATCACAATACTATGTTGAAAACTCGTTTCAGACGTGCTTTTACAGTTAAAATGACAAATATGATGCAAATGTGTTGAAAGCTCGAAAACATGAAAATCCCTGCTTAGAAAGGTGTTACAAGTCACATATGCTCGAATGCTCTCATTTCGCTCAAAATCAATGTTCCTTGCCAAACGTTTACTTTATGCTCGGAAAAGGCGTTTGAAAACGGCTCAATGCGCTCCTGCGCTAGGAAAGCTGATTTCATGCACTCGGTGACACAAAGTGTGTTCCCACTCTGAACAAGTGCATATCACAATACTCTGCTGAAAACTCGTTTCGGACGTGCTTTTACAGTTAAAATGACAAATATGATGCAAATGTGTTGAAAGCTCGAAAACATGAAAATCCCTGCTTAGAAAGGTGTTACAAGTCACATATGCTCGAATGCTCTCATTTCGCTCAAAATCAATGTTCCTTGCCAAACGTTTACTTTATGCTCGGAAAAGGCGTTTGAAAACGGCTCAATGCGCTCCTGCGCTAGGAAAGCTGTTTTCATGCACTCGGTGACACAAAGTGTGTTTTCCCAATCTGAACAAGTGCATATGAACAAGGTATGAACAAGGTCCAACAAAAAGAAACTTGGAAAGTTTGAGTATTTGGGATCAACTTGCATCTAGGTTATGAGAAATGTCATTGCTCTTTGAGGAAAGTGTCACTTTGTGTGCATCTTTGAGTTGTAATCTTATTCCTGATTACCCATATTGTGATACTACGGTGAAAACTCGTTTCAGACGTGCGTTTACAGTTAAAATGACAAATATGATGAAAATGTGTTGAAAGCTCGAAAACATGAAAATCCATGCTTAGACCGATGTTACAGGTCACATAATGCTCTCATTTCGCTCAAAATCAATGGTCCTTGTCAAACGATTGCTTTATGCTCTGAAAAGGCGTTAGAAACAGACTGAAGGCGCTCCTATGCTAGGAAAGCTGTTTTCATGCACTCGGTGACACAAAGTGTGTTTTCCCAATCTGAACAAGTGCATATATCACAATACTATGTTGAAAACTCGTTTCAGACGTGCTTTTACAGTTAAAATGACAAATATGATGCAAATGTGTTGAAAGCTCGAAAACATGAAAATCCCTGCTTAGAAAGGTGTTACAAGTCACATATGCTCGAATGCTCTCATTTCGCTCAAAATCAATGTTCCTTGCCAAACGTTTACTTTATGCTCGGAAAAGGCGTTTGAAAACGGCTCAATGCGCTCCTGCGCTAGGAAAGCTGTTTTCATGCACTCGGTGACACAAAGTGTGTTTTCCCAATCTGAACAAGTGCATATGAACAAGGTATGAACAAGGTCCAACAAAAAGAAACTTGGAAAGTTTGAGTATTTGGGATCAACTTGCATCTAGGTTATGAGAAATGTCATTGCTCTTTGAGGAAAGTGTCACTTTGTGTGCATCTTTGAATTGTAATCTTATTCCTGATTACCCATATTGTGATACTACGGTGAAAACTCGTTTCAGACGTGCGTTTACAGTTAAAATGACAAATATGATGAAAATGTGTTGAAAGCTCGAAAACATGAAAATCCATGCTTAGACCGATGTTACAGGTCACATAATGCTCTCATTTCGCTCAAAATCAATGGTCCTTGTCAAACGTTTGCTTTATGCTCTGAAAAGGCGTTAGAAACAGACTGAAGGCGCTCCTATGCTAGGAAAGCTGTTTTCATGCACTCGGTGACACAAAGTGTGTTTTCCCAATCTGAACAAGTGCATATATCACAATACTATGTTGAAAACTCGTTTCAGACGTGCTTTTACAGTTAAAATGACAAATATGATGCAAATGTGTTGAAAGCTCGAAAACATGAAAATCCCTGCTTAGAAAGGTGTTACAAGTCACATATGCTCGAATGCTCTCATTTCGCTCAAAATCAATGTTCCTTGCCAAACGTTTACTTTATGCTCGGAAAAGGCGTTTGAAAACGGCTCAATGCGCTCCTGCGCTAGGAAAGCTGATTTCATGCACTCGGTGACACAAAGTGTGTTCCCACTCTGAACAAGTGCATATCACAATACTCTGTTGAAAACTCGTTTCGGACGTGCTTTTACAGTTAAAATGACAAATATGATGAAAATGTGTTGAAAGCTCGAAAACATGAAAATCCCTGCTTAGAAAGGTGTTACAAGTCACATATGCTCGAATGCTCTCATTTCGCTCAAAATCAATGTTCCTTGCCAAACGTTTACTTTATGCTCGGAAAAGGCGTTTGAAAACGGCTCAATGCGCTCCTGCGCTAGGAAAGCTGTTTTCATGCACTCGGTGACACAAAGTGTGTTTTCCCAATCTGAACAAGTGCATATGAACAAGGTATGAACAAGGTCCAACAAAAAGAAACTTGGAAAGTTTGAGTATTTGGGATCAACTTGCATCTAGGTTATGAGAAATGTCATTGCTCTTTGAGGAAAGTGTCACTTTGTGTGCATCTTTGAGTTGTAATCTTATTCCTGATTACCCATATTGTGATACTACGGTGAAAACTCGTTTCAGACGTCCTTTTACAGTTAAAATGACAAATATGATGAAAATGTGTTGAAAGCTCGAAAACATGAAAATCCATGCTTAGACCGATGTTACAGGTCACATAATGCTCTCATTTCGCTCAAAATCAATGGTCCTTGTCAAACGTTTGCTTTATGCTCTGAAAAGGCGTAGGAAACAGACTGAATGCGCTCCTGCGCTGGTAAAACTGTTTTCATGCACTCGGTGACACAAACTGTGTTTTCCCAATCTGAACAAGTGCATATCACATTACTCTGTTGAAAACTCGTTTCAGACGTGCTTTTACAGTTAAAATGAGAAATATGATGAAAAGGTGTTGAAAGCTCGAAAACATCAAAATCCATGCTTAGAAAGTTGTTACGTGTCACATGTGCTCGAATGCACTCAATTCGCTCAAAATCAATGTTCCTTGTCCAACGTTTGCTTTATGCGCTGAAAAGGCGTTAGAAACAGACTGAAGGCGCTCCTATGCTAGGAAAGCTGTTTTCATGCACTCGGTGACACAAAGTGTGTTTTCCCAATCTGAACAAGTGCATATCACAATACTATGTTGAAAACTCGTTTCAGACGTGCTTTTACAGTTAAAATGACAAATATGATGCAAATGTGTTGAAAGCTCGAAAACATGAAAATCCCTGCTTAGAAAGGTGTTACAAGTCACATATGCTCGAATGCTCTCATTTCGCTCAAAATCAATGTTCCTTGCCAAACGTTTACTTTATGCTCGGAAAAGGCGTTTGAAAACGGCTCAATGCGCTCCTGCGCTAGGAAAGCTGTTTTCATGCACTCGGTGACACAAAGTGTGTTTTCCCAATCTGAACAAGTGCATATGAACAAGGTATGAACAAGGTCCAACAAAAAGAAACTTGGAAAGTTTGAGTATTTGGGATCAACTTGCATCTAGGTTATGAGAAATGTCATTGCTCTTTGAGGAAAGTGTCACTTTGTGTGCATCTTTGAGTTGTAATCTTATTCCTGATTACCCATATTGTGATACTACGGTGAAAACTCGTTTCAGACGTGCGTTTACAGTTAAAATGACAAATATGATGAAAATGTGTTGAAAGCTCGAAAACATGAAAATCCATGCTTAGACCGATGTTACAGGTCACATAATGCTCTCATTTCGCTCAAAATCAATGGTCCTTGTCAAACGTTTGCTTTATGCTCTGAAAAGGCGTTAGAAACAGACTGAAGGCGCTCCTATGCTAGGAAAGCTGTTTTCATGCACTCGGTGACACAAAGTGTGTTTTCCCAATCTGAACAAGTGCACATATCACAATACTATGTTGAAAACTCGTTTCAGACGTGCTTTTACAGTTAAAATGACAAATATGATGCAAATGTGTTGAAAGCTCGAAAACATGAAAATCCCTGCTTAGAAAGGTGTTACAAGTCACATATGCTCGAATGCTCTCATTTCGCTCAAAATCAATGTTCCTTGCCAAACGTTTACTTTATGCTCGGAAAAGGCGTTTGAAAACGGCTCAATGCGCTCCTGCGCTAGGAAAGCTGATTTCATGCACTCGGTGACACAAAGTGTGTTCCCACTCTGAACAAGTGCATATCACAATACTCTGTTGAAAACTCGTTTCGGACGTGCTTTTACAGTTAAAATGACAAATATGATGAAAATGTGTTGAAAGCTCGAAAACATGAAAATCCCTGCTTAGAAAGGTGTTACAAGTCACATATGCTCTCATTTCGCTCAAAATCAATGTTCCTTGCCAAACGTTTACTTTATGCTCGGAAAAGGCGTTTGAAAACGGCTCAATGCGCTCCTGCGCTAGGAAAGCTGTTTTCATGCACTCGGTGACACAAAGTGTGTTTTCCCAATCTGAACAAGTGCATATGAACAAGGTATGAACAAGGTCCAACAAAAAGAAACTTGGAAAGTTTGAGTATTTGGGATCAACTTGCATCTAGGTTATGAGAAATGTCATTGCTCTTTGAGGAAAGTGTCACTTTGTGTGCATCTTTGAGTTGTAATCTTATTCCTGATTACCCATATTGTGATACTACGGTGAAAACTCGTTTCAGACGTGCTTTTACAGTTAAAATGACAAATATGATGAAAATGTGTTGAAAGCTCGAAAACATGAAAATCCATGCTTAGACCGATGTTACAGGTCACATAATGCTCTCATTTCGCTCAAAATCAATGGTCCTTGTCAAACGTTTGCTTTATGCTCTGAAAAGGCGTAGGAAACAGACTGAATGCGCTCCTGCGCTGGTAAAACTGTTTTCATGCACTCGGTGACACAAAGTGTGTTTTCCCAATCTGAACAAGTGCTTATCACATTACTCTGTTGAAAACTCGTTTCAGACGTGCTTTTACAGTTAAAATGAGAAATATGATGAAAAGGTGTTGAAAGCTCGAAAACATCAAAATCCATGCTTAGAAAGTTGTTACGTGTCACATGTGCTCGAATGCACTCAATTCGCTCAAAATCAATGGTCCTTGTCAAACGTTTGCTTTATGCGCTGAAAAGGCGTTAGAAACAGACTGAAGGCGCTCCTATGCTAGGAAAGCTGTTTTCATGCACTCGGTGACACAAAGTGTGTTTTCCCAATCTGAACAAGTGCATATATCACAATACTATGTTGAAAACTCGTTTCAGACGTGCTTTTACAGTTAAAATGACAAATATGATGCAAATGTGTTGAAAGCTCGAAAACATGAAAATCCCTGCTTAGAAAGGTGTTACAAGTCACATATGCTCGAATGCTCTCATTTCGCTCAAAATCAATGTTCCTTGCCAAACGTTTACTTTATGCTCGGAAAAGGCGTTTGAAAACGGCTCAATGCGCTCCTGCGCTAGGAAAGCTGATTTCATGCACTCGGTGACACAAAGTGTGTTCCCACTCTGAACAAGTGCATATCACAATACTCTGTTGAAAACTCGTTTCGGACGTGCTTTTACAGTTAAAATGACAAATATGATGAAAATGTGTTGAAAGCTCGAAAACATGAAAATCCCTGCTTAGAAAGGTGTTACAAGTCACATATGCTCGAATGCTCTCATTTCGCTCAAAATCAATGTTCCTTGCCAAACGTTTACTTTATGCTCGGAAAAGGCGTTTGAAAACGGCTCAATGCGCTCCTGCGCTAGGAAAGCTGTTTTCATGCACTCGGTGACACAAAGTGTGTTTTCCCAATCTGAACAAGTGCATATGAACAAGGTATGAACAAGGTCCAACAAAAAGAAACTTGGAAAGTTTGAGTATTTGGGATCAACTTGCATCTAGGTTATGAGAAATGTCATTGCTCTTTGAGGAAAGTGTCACTTTGTGTGCATCTTTGAGTTGTAATCTTATTCCTGATTACCCATATTGTGATACTACGGTGAAAACTCGTTTCAGACGTGCGTTTACAGTTAAAATGACAAATATGATGAAAATGTGTTGAAAGCTCGAAAACATGAAAATCCCTGCTTAGAAAGGTGTTACAAGTCACATATGCTCGAATGCTCTCATTTCGCTCAAAATCAATGTTCCTTGCCAAACGTTTACTTTATGCTCGGAAAAGGCGTTTGAAAACGGCTCAATGCGCTCCTGCGCTAGGAAAGCTGATTTCATGCACTCGGTGACACAAAGTGTGTTCCCACTCTGAACAAGTGCATATCACAATACTCTGTTGAAAACTCGTTTCGGACGTGCTTTTACAGTTAAAATGACAAATATGATGAAAATGTGTTGAAAGCTCGAAAACATGAAAATCCCTGCTTAGAAAGGTGTTACAAGTCACATATGCTCTCATTTCGCTCAAAATCAATGTTCCTTGCCAAACGTTTACTTTATGCTCGGATAAGGCGTTTGAAAACGGCTCAATTCGCTCCTGCGCTAGGAAAGCTGTTTTCATGCACTCGGTGACACAAAGTGTGTTTTCCCAATCTGAACAAGTGCATATGAACAAGGTATGAACAAGGTCCAACAAAAAGAAACTTGGAAAGTTTGAGTATTTGGGATCAACTTGCATCTAGGTTATGAGAAATGTCATTGCTCTTTGAGGAAAGTGTCACTTTGTGTGCATCTTTGAGTTGTAATCTTATTCCTGATTACCCATATTGTGATACTACGGTGAAAACTCGTTTCAGACGTGCTTTTACAGTTAAAATGACAAATATGATGAAAATGTGTTGAAAGCTCGAAAACATGAAAATCCATGCTTAGACCGATGTTACAGGTCACATAATGCTCTCATTTTGCTCAAAATCAATGGTCCTTGTCAAACGTTTGCTTTATGCTCTGAAAAGGCGTAGGAAACAGACTGAATGCGCTCCTGCGCTGGTAAAACTGTTTTCATGCACTCGGTGACACAAAGTGTGTTTTCCCAATCTGAACAAGTGCTTATCACATTACTCTGTTGAAAACTCGTTTCAGACGTGCTTTTACAGTTAAAATGAGAAATATGATGAAAAGGTGTTGAAAGCTCGAAAACATCAAAATCCATGCTTAGAAAGTTGTTACGTGTCACATGTGCTCGAATGCACTCAATTCGCTCAAAATCAATGTTCCTTGTCCAACGTTTGCTTTATGCGCTGAAAAGGCGTTAGAAACAGACTGAAGGCGCTCCTATGCTAGGAAAGCTGTTTTCATGCACTCGGTGACACAAAGTGTGTTTTCCCAATCTGAACAAGTGCATATCACAATACTATGTTGAAAACTCGTTTCAGACGTGCTTTTACAGTTAAAATGACAAATATGATGCAAATGTGTTGAAAGCTCGAAAACATGAAAATCCCTGCTTAGAAAGGTGTTACAAGTCACATATGCTCGAATGCTCTCATTTCGCTCAAAATCAATGTTCCTTGCCAAACGTTTACTTTATGCTCGGAAAAGGCGTTTGAATACGGCTCAATGCGCTCCTGCGCTAGGAAAGCTGATTTCATGCACTCGGTGACACAAAGTGTGTTCCCACTCTGAACAAGTGCATATCACAATACTCTGTTGGAAACTCGTTTCAGACGTGCGTTTACAGTTAAAATGACAAATATGATGCAAATGTGTTGAAAGCTCGAAAACATGAAAATCCCTGCTTAGAAAGGTGTTACAAGTCACATATGCTCGAATGCTCTCATTTCGCTCAAAATCAATGTTCCTTGCCAAACGTTTACTTTATGCTCGGAAAAGGCGTTTGAAAACGGCTCAATGCGCTCCTGCGCTAGGAAAGCTGTTTTCATGCACTCGGTGACACAAAGTGTGTTTTCCCAATCTGAACAAGTGCATATGAACAAGGTATGAACAAGGTCCAACAAAAAGAAACTTGGAAAGTTTGAGTATTTGGGATCAACTTGCATCTAGGTTATGAGAAATGTCATTGCTCTTTGAGGAAAGTGTCACTTTGTGTGCATCTTTGAGTTGTAATCTTATTCCTGATTACCCATATTGTGATACTACGGTGAAAACTCGTTTCAGACGTGCGTTTACAGTTAAAATGACAAATATGATGAAAATGTGTTGAAAGCTCGAAAACATGAAAATCCATGCTTAGACCGATGTTACAGGTCACATAATGCTCTCATTTCGCTCAAAATCAATGGTCCTTGTCAAACGTTTGCTTTATGCTCTGAAAAGGCGTTAGAAACAGACTGAAGGCGCTCCTATGCTAGGAAAGCTGTTTTCATGCACTCGGTGACACAAAGTGTGTTTTCCCAATCTGAACAAGTGCATATATCACAATACTATGTTGAAAACTCGTTTCAGACGTGCTTTTACAGTTAAAATGACAAATATGATGCAAATGTGTTGAAAGCTCGAAAACATAAAAATCCCTGCTTAGAAAGGTGTTACAAGTCACATATGCTCGAATGCTCTCATTTCGCTCAAAATCAATGTTCCTTGCCAAACGTTTACTTCATGCTCGGAAAAGGCGTTTGAAAACGGCTCAATGCGCTCCTGCGCTAGGAAAACTGATTTCATGCACTCGGTGACACAAAGTGTGTTCCCACTCTGAACAAGTGCATATCACAATACTCTGTTGAAAACTCGTTTCGGACGTGCTTTTACAGTTAAAATGACAAATATGATGAAAGTGTGTTGAAAGCTCGAAAACATGAAAATCCCTGCTTAGAAAGGTGTTACAAGTCACATATGCTCGAATGCTCTCATTTCGCTCAAAATCAATGTTCCTTGCCAAACGTTTACTTTATGCTCGGAAAAGGCGTTTGAAAACGGCTCAATGCGCTCCTGCGCTAGGAAAGCTGTTTTCATGCACTCGGTGACACAAAGTGTGTTTTCCCAATCTGAACAAGTGCATATGAACAAGGTATGAACAAGGTCCAACAAAAAGAAACTTGGAAAGTTTGAGTATTTGGGATCAACTTGCATCTAGGTTATGAGAAATGTCATTGCTCTTTGAGGAAAGTGTCACTTTGTGTGCATCTTTGAGTTGTAATCTTATTCCTGATTACCCATATTGTGATACTACGGTGAAAACTCGTTTCAGACGTGCGTTTACAGTTAAAATGACAAATATGATGAAAATGTGTTGAAAGCTCGAAAACATGAAAATCCATGCTTAGACCGATGTTACAGGTCACATAATGCTCTCATTTCGCTCAAAATCAATGGTCCTTGTCAAACGTTTGCTTTATGCTCTGAAAAGGCGTTAGAAACAGACTGAAGGCGCTCCTATGCTAGGAAAGCTGTTTTCATGCACTCGGTGACACAAAGTGTGTTTTCCCAATCTGAACAAGTGCATATATCACAATACTATGTTGAAAACTCGTTTCAGACGTGCTTTTACAGTTAAAATGACAAATATGATGCAAATGTGTTGAAAGCTCGAAAACATGAAAATCCCTGCTTAGAAAGGTGTTACAAGTCACATATGCTCGAATGCTCTCATTTCGCTCAAAATCAATGTTCCTTGCCAAACGTTTACTTTATGCTCGGAAAAGGCGTTTGAAAACGGCTCAATGCGCTCCTGCGCTAGGAAAGCTGATTTCATGCACTCGGTGACACAAAGTGTGTTCCCACTCTGAACAAGTGCATATCACAATACTCTGTTGAAAACTTGTTTCGGACGTGCTTTTACAGTTAAAATGACAAATATGATGCAAATGTGTTGAAAGCTCGAAAACATGAAAATCCCTGCTTAGAAAGGTGTTACAAGTCACATATGCTCGAATGCTCTCATTTCGCTCAAAATCAATGTTCCTTGCCAAACGTTTACTTTATGCTCGGAAAAGGCGTTTGAAAACGGCTCAATGCGCTCCTGCGCTAGGAAAGCTGTTTTCATGCACTCGGTGACACAAAGTGTGTTTTCCCAATCTGAACAAGTGCATATGAACAAGGTATGAACAAGGTCCAACAAAAAGAAACTTGGAAAGTTTGAGTATTTGGGATCAACTTGCATCTAGGTTATGAGAAATGTCATTGCTCTTTGAGGAAAGTGTCACTTTGTGTGCATCTTTGAGTTGTAATCTTATTCCTGATTACCCATATTGTGATACTACGGTGAAAACTCGTTTCAGACGTGCGTTTACAGTTAAAATGACAAATATGATGAAAATGTGTTGAAAGCTCGAAAACATGAAAATCCATGCTTAGACCGATGTTACAGGTCACATAATGCTCTCATTTCGCTCAAAATCAATGGTCCTTGTCAAACGTTTGCTTTATGCTCTGAAAAGGCGTTAGAAACAGACTGAAGGCGCTCCTATGCTAGGAAAGCTGTTTTCATGCACTCGGTGACACAAAGTGTGTTTTCCCAATCTGAACAAGTGCATATATCACAATACTATGTTGAAAACTCGTTTCAGACGTGCTTTTACAGTTAAAATGACAAATATGATGCAAATGTGTTGAAAGCTCGAAAACATGAAAATCCCTGCTTAGAAAGGTGTTACAAGTCACATATGCTCGAATGCTCTCATTTCGCTCAAAATCAATGTTCCTTGCCAAACGTTTACTTTATGCTCGGAAAAGGCGTTTGAAAACGGCTCAATGCGCTCCTGCGCTAGGAAAGCTGATTTCATGCACTCGGTGACACAAAGTGTGTTCCCACTCTGAACAAGTGCATATCACAATACTCTGTTGAAAACTCGTTTCGGACGTGCTTTTACAGTTAAAATGACAAATATGATGCAAATGTGTTGAAAGCTCGAAAACATGAAAATCCCTGCTTAGAAAGGTGTTACAAGTCACATATGCTCGAATGCTCTCATTTCGCTCAAAATCAATGTTCCTTGCCAAACGTTTACTTTATGCTCGGAAAAGGCGTTTGAAAATGGCTCAATGCGCTCCTGCGCTAGGAAAGCTGTTTTCATGCACTCGGTGACACAAAGTGTGTTTTCCCAATCTGAACAAGTGCATATGAACAAGGTATGAACAAGGTCCAACAAAAAGAAACTTGGAAAGTTTGAGTATTTGGGATCAACTTGCATCTAGGTTATGAGAAATGTCATTGCTCTTTGAGGAAAGTGTCACTTTGTGTGCATCTTTGAGTTGTAATCTTATTCCTGATTACCCATATTGTGATACTACGGTGAAAACTCGTTTCAGACGTGCGTTTACAGTTAAAATGACAAATATGATGAAAATGTGTTGAAAGCTCGAAAACATGAAAATCCCTGCTTAGAAAGGTGTTACAAGTCACATATGCTCGAATGCTCTCATTTCGCTCAAAATCAATGTTCCTTGCCAAACGTTTACTTTATGCTCGGAAAAGGCGTTTGAAAACGGCTCAATGCGCTCCTGCGCTAGGAAAGCTGATTTCATGCACTCGGTGACACAAAGTGTGTTCCCACTCTGAACAAGTGCATATCACAATACTCTGTTGAAAACTCGTTTCGGACGTGCTTTTACAGTTAAAATGACAAATATGATGAAAGTGTGTTGAAAGCTCGAAAACATGAAAATCCCTGCTTAGAAAGGTGTTACAAGTCACATATGCTCGAATGCTCTCATTTCGCTCAAAATCAATGTTCCTTGCCAAACGTTTACTTTATGCTCGGAAAAGGCGTTTGAAAACGGCTCAATGCGCTCCTGCGCTAGGAAAGCTGTTTTCATGCACTCGGTGACACAAAGTGTGTTTTCCCAATCTGAACAAGTGCATATGAACAAGGTATGAACAAGGTCCAACAAAAAGAAACTTGGAAAGTTTGAGTATTTGGGATCAACTTGCATCTAGGTTATGAGAAATGTCATTGCTCTTTGAGGAAAGTGTCACTTTGTGTGCATCTTTGAGTTGTAATCTTATTCCTGATTACCCATATTGTGATACTACGGTGAAAACTCGTTTCAGACGTGCGTTTACAGTTAAAATGACAAATATGATGAAAATGTGTTGAAAGCTCGAAAACATGAAAATCCCTGCTTAGAAAGGTGTTACAAGTCACATATGCTCGAATGCTCTCATTTCGCTCAAAATCAATGTTCCTTGCCAAACGTTTACTTTATGCTCGGAAAAGGCGTTTGAAAACGGCTCAATGCGCTCCTGCGCTAGGAAAGCTGATTTCATGCACTCGGTGACACAAAGTGTGTTCCCACTCTGAACAAGTGCATATCACAATACTCTGTTGAAAACTCGTTTCGGACGTGCTTTTACAGTTAAAATGACAAATATGATGAAAATGTGTTGAAAGCTCGAAAACATGAAAATCCCTGCTTAGAAAGGTGTTACAAGTCACATATGCTCTCATTTCGCTCAAAATCAATGTTCCTTGCCAAACGTTTACTTTATGCTCGGAAAAGGCGTTTGAAAACGGCTCAATGCGCTCCTGCGCTAGGAAAGCTGATTTCATGCACTCGGTGACACAAAGTGTGTTCCCACTCTGAACAAGTGCATATCACAATACTCTGTTGAAAACTCGTTTCGGACGTGCTTTTACAGTTAAAATGACAAATATGATGAAAATGTGTTAAAAGCTGGAAAACATGAAAATCCATGCTTTGAAGGTTGTTACGTCACATATGCTCGAATGCACTCAATTCGCTCAAAATCAATGTTCCTTGTCCAACGTTTGCTTTATGCGCTGAAAAGGCGTTAGAAACAGACTGAAGGCGCTCCTATGCTAGGAAAGCTGTTTTCATGCACTCGGTGACACAAAGTGTGTTTTCCCAATCTGAACAAGTGCATATCACAATACTATGTTGAAAACTCGTTTCAGACGTGCTTTTACAGTTAAAATGACAAATATGATGCAAATGTGTTGAAAGCTCGAAAACATGAAAATCCCTGCTTAGAAAGGTGTTACAAGTCACATATGCTCGAATGCTCTCATTTCGCTCAAAATCAATGTTCCTTGCCAAACGTTTACTTTATGCTCGGAAAAGGCGTTTGAAAACGGCTCAATGCGCTCCTGCGCTAGGAAAGCTGATTTCATGCACTCGGTGACACAAAGTGTGTTCCCACTCTGAACAAGTGCATATCACAATACTCTGTTGAAAACTCGTTTCGGACGTGCTTTTACAGTTAAAATGACAAATATGATGCAAATGTGTTGAAAGCTCGAAAACATGAAAATCCCTGCTTAGAAAGGTGTTACAAGTCACATATGCTCGAATGCTCTCATTTCGCTCAAAATCAATGTTCCTTGCCAAACGTTTACTTTATGCTCGGAAAAGGCGTTTGAAAACGGCTCAATGCGCTCCTGCGCTAGGAAAGCTGTTTTCATGCACTCGGTGACACAAAGTGTGTTTTCCCAATCTGAACAAGTGCATATGAACAAGGTATGAACAAGGTCCAACAAAAAGAAACTTGGAAAGTTTGAGTATTTGGGATCAACTTGCATCTAGGTTATGAGAAATGTCATTGCTCTTTGAGGAAAGTGTCACTTTGTGTGCATCTTTGAGTTGTAATCTTATTCCTGATTACCCATATTGTGATACTACGGTGAAAACTCGTTTCAGACGTGCGTTTACAGTTAAAATGACAAATATGATGAAAATGTGTTGAAAGCTCGAAAACATGAAAATCCATGCTTAGACCGATGTTACAGGTCACATAATGCTCTCATTTCGCTCAAAATCAATGGTCCTTGTCAAACGTTTGCTTTATGCTCTGAAAAGGCGTTAGAAACAGACTGAAGGCGCTCCTATGCTAGGAAAGCTGTTTTCATGCACTCGGTGACACAAAGTGTGTTTTCCCAATCTGAACAAGTGCATATATCACAATACTATGTTGAAAACTCGTTTCAGACGTGCTTTTACAGTTAAAATGACAAATATGATGCAAATGTGTTGAAAGCTCGAAAACATGAAAATCCCTGCTTAGAAAGGTGTTACAAGTCACATATGCTCGAATGCTCTCATTTCGCTCAAAATCAATGTTCCTTGCCAAACGTTTACTTTATGCTCGGAAAAGGCGTTTGAAAACGGCTCAATGCGCTCCTGCGCTAGGAAAGCTGATTTCATGCACTCGGTGACACAAAGTGTGTTCCCACTCTGAACAAGTGCATATCACAATACTCTGTTGAAAACTCGTTTCGGACGTGCTTTTACAGTTAAAATGACAAATATGATGAAAATGTGTTAAAAGCTGGAAAACATGAAAATCCATGCTTTGAAGGTTGTTACGTCACATATGCTCGAATGCACTCAATTCGCTCAAAATCAATGTTCCTTGTCCAACGTTTGCTTTATGCGCTGAAAAGGCGTTAGAAACAGACTGAAGGCGCTCCTATGCTAGGAAAGCTGTTTTCATGCACTCGGTGACACAAAGTGTGTTTTCCCAATCTGAACAAGTGCATATCACAATACTATGTTGAAAACTCGTTTCAGACGTGCTTTTACAGTTAAAATGACAAATATGATGCAAATGTGTTGAAAGCTCGAAAACATGAAAATCCCTGCTTAGAAAGGTGTTACAAGTCACATATGCTCGAATGCTCTCATTTCGCTCAAAATCAATGTTCCTTGCCAAACGTTTACTTTATGCTCGGAAAAGGCGTTTGAAAACGGCTCAATGCGCTCCTGCGCTAGGAAAGCTGATTTCATGCACTCGGTGACACAAAGTGTGTTCCCACTCTGAACAAGTGCATATCACAATACTCTGTTGAAAACTCGTTTCGGACGTGCTTTTACAGTTAAAATGACAAATATGATGAAAATGTGTTGAAAGCTCGAAAACATGAAAATCCCTGCTTAGAAAGGTGTTACAAGTCACATATGCTCGAATGCTCTCATTTCGCTCAAAATCAATGTTCCTTGCCAAACGTTTACTTTATGCTCGGAAAAGGCGTTTGAAAACGGCTCAATGCGCTCCTGCGCTAGGAAAGCTGTTTTCATGCACTCGGTGACACAAAGTGTGTTTTCCCAATCTGAACAAGTGCATATGAACAAGGTATGAACAAGGTCCAACAAAAAGAAACTTGGAAAGTTTGAGTATTTGGGATCAACTTGCATCTAGGTTATGAGAAATGTCATTGCTCTTTGAGGAAAGTGTCACTTTGTGTGCATCTTTGAGTTGTAATCTTATTCCTGATTACCCATATTGTGATACTACGGTGAAAACTCGTTTCAGACGTGCGTTTACAGTTAAAATGACAAATATGATGAAAATGTGTTGAAAGCTCGAAAACATGAAAATCCATGCTTAGACCGATGTTACAGGTCACATAATGCTCTCATGTCGCTCAAAATCAATGGTCCTTGTCAAACGTTTGCTTTATGCTCTGAAAAGGCGTTAGAAACAGACTGAAGGCGCTCCAATGCTAGGAAAGCTGTTTTCATGCACTCGGTGACACAAAGTGTGTTTTCCCAATCTGAACAAGTGCATATATCACAATACTATGTTGAAAACTCGTTTCAGACGTGCTTTTACAGTTAAAATGACAAATATGATGCAAATGTGTTGAAAGCTCGAAAACATGAAAATCCCTGCTTAGAAAGGTGTTACAAGTCACATATGCTCGAATGCTCTCATTTCGCTCAAAATCAATGTTCCTTGCCAAACGTTTACTTTATGCTCGGAAAAGGCGTTTGAAAACAGCTCAATGCGCTCCTGCGCTAGGAAAGCTGTTTTCATGCACTCGGTGACACAAAGTGTGTTTTCCCAATCTGAACAAGTGCATATGAACAAGGTATGAACAAGGTCCAACAAAAAGAAACTTGGAAAGTTTGAGTATTTGGGATCAACTTGCATCTAGGTTATGAGAAATGTCATTGCTCTTTGAGGAAAGTGTCACTTTGTGTGCATCTTTGAGTTGTAATCTTATTCCTGATTACCCATATTGTGATACTACGGTGAAAACTCGTTTCAGACGTGCGTTTACAGTTAAAATGACAAATATGATGAAAATGTGTTGAAAGCTCGAAAACATGAAAATCCATGCTTAGACCGATGTTACAGGTCACATAATGCTCTCATTTCGCTCAAAATCAATGGTCCTTGTCAAACGTTTGCTTTATGCTCTGAAAAGGCGTAGGAAACAGACTGAATGCGCTCCTGCGCTGGTAAAACTGTTTTCATGCACTCGGTGACACAAAGTGTGTTTTCCCAATCTGAACAAGTGCATATCACAATACTCTGTTGAAAACTCGTTTCAGACGTGCTTTTACAGTTAAAATGAGAAATATGATGAAAAGGTGTTGAAAGCTCGAAAACATGAAAATCCATGCTTAGAAAGTTGTTACGTGTCACATGTGCTCGAATGCACTCAATTCGCTCAAAATCAATGTTCCTTGTCCAACGTTTGCTTTATGCGCTGAAAAGGCGTTAGAAACAGACTGAAGGCGCTCCTATGCTAGGAAAGCTGTTTTCATGCACTCGGTGACACAAAGTGTGTTTTCCCAATCTGAACAAGTGCATATCACAATACTATGTTGAAAACTCGTTTCAGACGTGCTTTTACAGTTAAAATGACAAATATGATGCAAATGTGTTGAAAGCTCGAAAACATGAAAATCCCTGCTTAGAAAGGTGTTACAAGTCACATATGCTCGAATGCTCTCCTTTCGCTCAAAATCAATGTTCCTTGCCAAACGTTTACTTTATGCTCGGAAAAGGCGTTTGAAAACGGCTCAATGCGCTCCTGCGCTAGGAAAGCTGATTTCATGCACTCGGTGACACAAAGTGTGTTCCCACTCTGAACAAGTGCATATCACAATACTCTGTTGAAAACTCGTTTCGGACGTGCTTTTACAGTTAAAATGACAAATATGATGCAAATGTGTTGAAAGCTCGAAAACATGAAAATCCCTGCTTAGAAAGGTGTTACAAGTCACATATGCTCGAATGCTCTCATTTCGCTCAAAATCAATGTTCCTTGCCAAACGTTTACTTTATGCTCGGAAAAGGCGTTTGAAAACGGCTCAATGCGCTCCTGCGCTAGGAAAGCTGTTTTCATGCACTCGGTGACACAAAGTGTGTTTTCCCAATCTGAACAAGTGCATATGAACAAGGTATGAACAAGGTCCAACAAAAAGAAACTTGGAAAGTTTGAGTATTTGGGATCAACTTGCATCTAGGTTATGAGAAATGTCATTGCTCTTTGAGGAAAGTGTCACTTTGTGTGCATCTTTGAGTTGTAATCTTATTCCTGATTACCCATATTGTGATACTACGGTGAAAACTCGTTTCAGACGTGCGTTTACAGTTAAAATGACAAATATGATGAAAATGTGTTGAAAGCTCGAAAACATGAAAATCCATGCTTAGACCGATGTTACAGGTCACATAATGCTCTCATTTCGCTCAAAATCAATGGTCCTTGTCAAACGTTTGCTTTATGCTCTGAAAAGGCGTTAGAAACAGACTGAAGGCGCTCCTATGCTAGGAAAGCTGTTTTCATGCACTCGGTGACACAAAGTGTGTTTTCCCAATCTGAACAAGTGCATATATCACAATACTATGTTGAAAACTCGTTTCAGACGTGCTTTTACAGTTAAAATGACAAATATGATGCAAATGTGTTGAAAGCTCGAAAACATGAAAATCCCTGCTTAGAAAGGTGTTACAAGTCACATATGCTCGAATGCTCTCATTTCGCTCAAAATCAATGTTCCTTGCCAAACGTTTACTTTATGCTCGGAAAAGGCGTTTGAAAACGGCTCAATGCGCTCCTGCGCTAGGAAAGCTGTTTTCATGCACTCGGTGACACAAAGTGTGTTTTCCCAATCTGAACAAGTGCATATGAACAAGGTATGAACAAGGTCCAACAAAAAGAAACTTGGAAAGTTTGAGTATTTGGGATCAACTTGCATCTAGGTTATGAGAAATGTCATTGCTCTTTGAGGAAAGTGTCACTTTGTGTGCATCTTTGAGTTGTAATCTTATTCCTGATTACCCATATTGTGATACTACGGTGAAAACTCGTTTCAGACGTGCGTTTACAGTTAAAATGACAAATATGATGAAAATGTGTTGAAAGCTCGAAAACATGAAAATCCATGCTTAGACCGATGTTACAGGTCACATAATGCTCTCATTTCGCTCAAAATCAATGGTCCTTGTCAAACGTTTGCTTTATGCTCTGAAAAGGCGTAGGAAACAGACTGAATGCGCTCCTGCGCTGGTAAAACTGTTTTCATGCACTCGGTGACACAAAGTGTGTTTTCCCAATCTGAACAAGTGCATATCACAATACTCTGTTGAAAACTCGTTTCAGACGTGCTTTTACAGTTAAAATGAGAAATATGATGAAAAGGTGTTGAAAGCTCGAAAACATCAAAATCCATGCTTAGAAAGTTGTTACGTGTCACATGTGCTCGAATGCACTCAATTCGCTCAAAATCAATGTTCCTTGTCCAACGTTTGCTTTATGCGCTGAAAAGGCGTTAGAAACAGACTGAAGGCGCTCCTATGCTAGGAAAGCTGTTTTCATGCACTCGGTGACACAAAGTGTGTTTTCCCAATCTGAACAAGTGCATATCACAATACTATGTTGAAAACTCGTTTCAGACGTGCTTTTACAGTTAAAATGACAAATATGATGCAAATGTGTTGAAAGCTCGAAAACATGAAAATCCCTGCTTAGAAAGGTGTTACAAGTCACATATGCTCGAATGCTCTCATTTCGCTCAAAATCAATGTTCCTTGCCAAACGTTTACTTTATGCTCGGAAAAGGCGTTTGAAAACGGCTCAATGCGCTCCTGCGCTAGGAAAGCTGATTTCATGCACTCGGTGACACAAAGTGTGTTCCCACTCTGAACAAGTGCATATCACAATACTCTGTTGAAAACTCGTTTCGGACGTGCTTTTACAGTTAAAATGACAAATATGATGAAAATGTGTTAAAAGCTGGAAAACATGAAAATCCATGCTTTGAAGGTTGTTACGTCACATATGCTCGAATGCACTCAATTCGCTCAAAATCAATGTTCCTTGTCCAATGTTTGCTTTATGCGCTGAAAAGGCGTTAGAAACAGACTGAAGGCGCTCCTATGCTAGGAAAGCTGTTTTCATGCACTCGGTGACACAAAGTGTGTTTTCCCAATCTGAACAAGTGCATATCACAATACTATGTTGAAAACTCGTTTCAGACGTGCTTTTACAGTTAAAATGACAAATATGATGCAAATGTGTTGAAAGCTCGAAAACATGAAAATCCCTGCTTAGAAAGGTGTTACAAGTCACATATGCTCGAATGCTCTCATTTCGCTCAAAATCAATGTTCCTTGCCAAACGTTTACTTTATGCTCGGAAAAGGCGTTTGAAAACGGCTCAATGCGCTCCTGCGCTAGGAAAGCTGATTTCATGCACTCGGTGACACAAAGTGTGTTGCCACTCTGAACAAGTGCATATCACAATACTCTGTTGAAAACTCGTTTCGGACGTGCTTTTACAGTTAAAATGACAAATATGATGCAAATGTGTTGAAAGCTCGAAAACATGAAAATCCCTGCTTAGAAAGGTGTTACAAGTCACATATGCTCGAATGCTCTCATTTCGCTCAAAATCAATGTTCCTTGCCAAACGTTTACTTTATGCTCGGAAAAGGCGTTTGAAAACGGCTCAATGCGCTCCTGCGCTAGGAAAGCTGTTTTCATGCACTCGGTGACACAAAGTGTGTTTTCCCAATCTGAACAAGTGCATATGAACAAGGTATGAACAAGGTCCAACAAAAAGAAACTTGTGGCCCTTTTCCACTACCCTTTTTCAGCTCGCTTCAGCTCGCTTCAGCTCACTTCAGCCCGACACGGCTCGCGTTTCGACTACCAAAAACCAGCACGACTCAGCTCGTTTCAGCCCTGCTTAGCCCCCAAAACTCGCACCGTTTTGGAGTGGGGCTGAAGCGAGCCAAACCGTGCCGACTGAGGTTGGGGGCGTGAGCAGACACTCCCCTGTGCACTGATTGGTGAGGAGGCGTGTCCTCACATGCCCACACACGCCCCGCGAGCGCGCTGGGATCTGTAAACACCGCAAACCCGGAAGAAGAAGAATTATGAATTACGAGAATTTCTGAAGCCTTATGCGCCTCGCCTCATCTATACGCTCTTGCCAGTATCTGTTGGCGTTGTCGGTGACAACAAGCCACAGCACCAAGACCAGCAACACTAACGACTCCATGTCCTCAATGTTTATTGTTTACTATCCGGGTCGTGAGACTACCGCTTAAAAGATCACTGAATCAGTGACATACAGAGCATCGTGGACGAGTTCGCGGAGCGCAAGGCTCGTCGTATGCCCTTCAAATAATGCGCGCAGTAGGCTATTGATGTTTTATTATGAGCCATGTACAGTATGTCGCCGAATGTTTTTTTGTTTCTGAGTTACATGTTCGTTTGAAGGACTTAATGTACAAAATAACATAGTTGCACCCCGTAGTGTTGAAATTGGTAAACACAGTGCATTCAGTGAGGTTTGCACTGCCCTCCTTTTATTTCTGACTCTTCCTGCCACCA
The DNA here is from genome assembly GCF_027579695.1 of Neoarius graeffei. Classification (NCBI taxonomy): domain Eukaryota; kingdom Metazoa; phylum Chordata; class Actinopteri; order Siluriformes; family Ariidae; genus Neoarius; species Neoarius graeffei. The sequence goes on along the minus strand of NC_083576.1, from coordinate 28,397,248 downwards.
CTCTGAGCGCTCATTCGTATGCCCTTCAAATAATGTGCGCAGTATAGGCTATTGATGTTTTATTATGAGCCATGTACAGTATCCTAATGTTTTTTGTTTCTGAGTTACATGTTCGTTTGAAGGACTTGATGTACTAAATAACATATAGTTGCACCCGGTAGTGTTGAAATTGGTAAACACCGCAGTTGCGGACATTTTGTAGCCTAAAATGATGTTATGATAAGCTTTAATAAAGGGCCCGGTCATTTGCCCCTCCCCCGGCCCGGCTCTGACTTGTTCCGCCACTGTCACTGATGTCACTGTTTGCGCTGCTTAACGACATCACGTGACGTCCACCCACTTTCACTAACTCCACCCAATGTGTCCACCCACTTCCAGCCAGCACGGTTCAGCGCGGTTGTAGTCGAAATGCAACTCCAACAGCCCCGCTCAGCTCGACTCAGCTCGACTCGGCACGGCACGGCTCAGCCGCGTTTGTAGTGGAAAAGCGGCATTGGAAAGTTTGAGTATTTGGGATCAACTTGCATCTAGGTTATGAGAAATGTCATTGCTCTTTGAGGAAAGTGTCACTTTGTGTGCATCTTTGAGTTGTAATCTTATTCCTGATTACCCATATTGTGATACTACGGTGAAAACTCGTTTCAGACGTGCGTTTACAGTTAAAATGACAAATATGATGAAAATGTGTTGAAAGCTCGAAAACATGAAAACCCATGCTTAGACCGATGTTACAGGTCACATAATGCTCTCATTTCGCTCAAAATCAATGGTCCTTGTCAAACGTTTGCTTTATGCTCTGAAAAGGCGTTAGAAACAGACTGAAGGCGCTCCTATGCTAGGAAAGCTGTTTTCATGCACTCGGTGACACAAAGTGTGTTTTCCCAATCTGAACAAGTGCATATATCACAATACTATGTTGAAAACTCGTTTCAGACGTGCTTTTACAGTTAAAATGACAAATATGATGCAAATGTGTTGAAAGCTCGAAAACATGAAAATCCCTGCTTAGAAAGGTGTTACAAGTCACATATGCTCGAATGCTCTCATTTCGCTCAAAATCAATGTTCCTTGCCAAACGTTTACTTTATGCTCGGAAAAGGCGTTTGAAAACGGCTCAATGCGCTCCTGCGCTAGGAAAGCTGTTTTCATGCACTCGGTGACACAAAGTGTGTTTTCCCAATCTGAACAAGTGCATATGAACAAGGTATGAACAAGGTCCAACAAAAAGAAACTTGGAAAGTTTGAGTATTTGGGATCAACTTGCATCTAGGTTATGAGAAATGTCATTGCTCTTTGAGGAAAGTGTCACTTTGTGTGCATCTTTGAGTTGTAATCTTATTCCTGATTACCCATATTGTGATACTACGGTGAAAACTCGTTTCAGACGTGCGTTTACAGTTAAAATGACAAATATGATGAAAATGTGTTGAAAGCTCGAAAACATGAAAATCCATGCTTAGACCGATGTTACAGGTCACATAATGCTCTCATTTCGCTCAAAATCAATGGTCCTTGTCAAACGATTGCTTTATGCGCTGAAAAGGCGTTAGAAACAGACTGAAGGCGCTCCTATGCTAGGAAAGCTGTTTTCATGCACTCGGTGACACAAAGTGTGTTTTCCCAATCTGAACAAGTGCATATATCACAATACTATGTTGAAAACTCGTTTCAGACGTGCTTTTACAGTTAAAATGACAAATATGATGCAAATGTGTTGAAAGCTCGAAAACATGAAAATCCCTGCTTAGAAAGGTGTTACAAGTCACATATGCTCGAATGCTCTCATTTCGCTCAAAATCAATGTTCCTTGCCAAACGTTTACTTTATGCTCGGAAAAGGCGTTTGAAAACGGCTCAATGCGCTCCTGCGCTAGGAAAGCTGTTTTCATGCACTCGGTGACACAAAGTGTGTTTTCCCAATCTGAACAAGTGCATATGAACAAGGTATGAACAAGGTCCAACAAAAAGAAACTTGGAAAGTTTGAGTATTTGGGATCAACTTGCATCTAGGTTATGAGAAATGTCATTGCTCTTTGAGGAAAGTGTCACTTTGTGTGCATCTTTGAGTTGTAATCTTATTCCTGATTACCCATATTGTGATACTACGGTGAAAACTCGTTTCAGACGTGCGTTTACAGTTAAAATGACAAATATGATGAAAATGTGTTGAAAGCTCGAAAACATGAAAATCCATGCTTAGACCGATGTTACAGGTCACATAATGCTCTCATTTCGCTCAAAATCAATGGTCCTTGTCAAACGTTTGCTTTATGCTCTGAAAAGGCGTAGGAAATAGACTGAATGCGCTCCTGCGCTGGTAAAACTGTTTTCATGCACTCGGTGACACAAAGTGTGTTTTCCCAATCTGAACAAGTGCATATCACAATACTCTGTTGAAAACTCGTTTCAGACGTGCTTTTACAGTTAAAATGACAAATATGATGCAAATGTGTTGAAAGCTCGAAAACATGAAAATCCCTGCTTAGAAAGGTGTTACAAGTCACATATGCTCGAATGCTCTCATTTCGCTCAAAATCAATGTTCCTTGCCAAACGTTTACTTTATGCTCGGAAAAGGCGTTTGAAAACGGCTCAATGCGCTCCTGCGCTAGGAAAGCTGATTTCATGCACTCGGTGACACAAAGTGTGTTCCCACTCTGAACAAGTGCATATCACAATACTCTGTTGAAAACTCGTTTCGGACGTGCTTTTACAGTTAAAATGACAAATATGATGAAAATGTGTTAAAAGCTGGAAAACATGAAAATCCATGCTTTGAAGGTTGTTACGTCACATATGCTCGAATGCACTCAATTCGCTCAAAATCAATGTTCCTTGTCCAACGTTTGCTTTATGCGCTGAAAAGGCGTTAGAAACAGACTGAAGGTGCTCCTATGCTAGGAAAGCTGTTTTCATGCACTCGGTGACACAAAGTGTGTTTTCCCAATCTGAACAAGTGCATATCACAATACTATGTTGAAAACTCGTTTCAGACGTGCTTTTACAGTTAAAATGACAAATATGATGCAAATGTGTTGAAAGCTCGAAAACATGAAAATCCCTGCTTAGAAAGGTGTTACAAGTCACATATGCTCGAATGCTCTCATTTCGCTCAAAATCAATGTTCCTTGCCAAACGTTTACTTTATGCTCGGAAAAGGCGTTTGAAAACGGCTCAATGCGCTCCTGCGCTAGGAAAGCTGATTTCATGCACTCGGTGACACAAAGTGTGTTCCCACTCTGAACAAGTGCATATCACAATACTCTGCTGAAAACTCGTTTCGGACGTGCTTTTACAGTTAAAATGACAAATATGATGCAAATGTGTTGAAAGCTCGAAAACATGAAAATCCCTGCTTAGAAAGGTGTTACAAGTCACATATGCTCGAATGCTCTCATTTCGCTCAAAATCAATGTTCCTTGCCAAACGTTTACTTTATGCTCGGAAAAGGCGTTTGAAAACGGCTCAATGCGCTCCTGCGCTAGGAAAGCTGTTTTCATGCACTCGGTGACACAAAGTGTGTTTTCCCAATCTGAACAAGTGCATATGAACAAGGTATGAACAAGGTCCAACAAAAAGAAACTTGGAAAGTTTGAGTATTTGGGATCAACTTGCATCTAGGTTATGAGAAATGTCATTGCTCTTTGAGGAAAGTGTCACTTTGTGTGCATCTTTGAGTTGTAATCTTATTCCTGATTACCCATATTGTGATACTACGGTGAAAACTCGTTTCAGACGTGCGTTTACAGTTAAAATGACAAATATGATGAAAATGTGTTGAAAGCTCGAAAACATGAAAATCCATGCTTAGACCGATGTTACAGGTCACATAATGCTCTCATTTCGCTCAAAATCAATGGTCCTTGTCAAACGATTGCTTTATGCTCTGAAAAGGCGTTAGAAACAGACTGAAGGCGCTCCTATGCTAGGAAAGCTGTTTTCATGCACTCGGTGACACAAAGTGTGTTTTCCCAATCTGAACAAGTGCATATATCACAATACTATGTTGAAAACTCGTTTCAGACGTGCTTTTACAGTTAAAATGACAAATATGATGCAAATGTGTTGAAAGCTCGAAAACATGAAAATCCCTGCTTAGAAAGGTGTTACAAGTCACATATGCTCGAATGCTCTCATTTCGCTCAAAATCAATGTTCCTTGCCAAACGTTTACTTTATGCTCGGAAAAGGCGTTTGAAAACGGCTCAATGCGCTCCTGCGCTAGGAAAGCTGTTTTCATGCACTCGGTGACACAAAGTGTGTTTTCCCAATCTGAACAAGTGCATATGAACAAGGTATGAACAAGGTCCAACAAAAAGAAACTTGGAAAGTTTGAGTATTTGGGATCAACTTGCATCTAGGTTATGAGAAATGTCATTGCTCTTTGAGGAAAGTGTCACTTTGTGTGCATCTTTGAATTGTAATCTTATTCCTGATTACCCATATTGTGATACTACGGTGAAAACTCGTTTCAGACGTGCGTTTACAGTTAAAATGACAAATATGATGAAAATGTGTTGAAAGCTCGAAAACATGAAAATCCATGCTTAGACCGATGTTACAGGTCACATAATGCTCTCATTTCGCTCAAAATCAATGGTCCTTGTCAAACGATTGCTTTATGCTCTGAAAAGGCGTTAGAAACAGACTGAAGGCGCTCCTATGCTAGGAAAGCTGTTTTCATGCACTCGGTGACACAAAGTGTGTTTTCCCAATCTGAACAAGTGCATATCACAATACTATGTTGAAAACTCGTTTCAGACGTGCTTTTACAGTTAAAATGACAAATATGATGCAAATGTGTTGAAAGCTCGAAAACATGAAAATCCCTGCTTAGAAAGGTGTTACAAGTCACATATGCTCGAATGCTCTCATTTCGCTCAAAATCAATGTTCCTTGCCAAACGTTTACTTTATGCTCGGAAAAGGCGTTTGAAAACGGCTCAATGCGCTCCTGCGCTAGGAAAGCTGATTTCATGCACTCGGTGACACAAAGTGTGTTCCCACTCTGAACAAGTGCATATCACAATACTCTGTTGAAAACTCGTTTTGGACGTGCTTTTACAGTTAAAATGACAAATATGATGAAAATGTGTTAAAAGCTGGAAAACATGAAAATCCATGCTTTGAAGGTTGTTACGTCACATATGCTCGAATGCACTCAATTCGCTCAAAATCAATGTTCCTTGTCCAACGTTTGCTTTATGCGCTGAAAAGGCGTTAGAAACAGACTGAAGGCGCTCCTATGCTAGGAAAGCTGTTTTCATGCACTCGGTGACACAAAGTGTGTTTTCCCAATCTGAACAAGTGCATATATCACAATACTATGTTGAAAACTCGTTTCAGACGTGCTTTTACAGTTAAAATGACAAATATGATGCAAATGTGTTGAAAGCTCGAAAACATGAAAATCCCTGCTTAGAAAGGTGTTACAAGTCACATATGCTCGAATGCTCTCATTTCGCTCAAAATCAATGTTCCTTGCCAAACGTTTACTTTATGCTCGGAAAAGGCGTTTGAAAACGGCTCAATGCGCTCCTGCGCTAGGAAAGCTGTTTTCATGCACTCGGTGACACAAAGTGTGTTTTCCCAATCTGAACAAGTGCATATGAACAAGGTATGAACAAGGTCCAACAAAAAGAAACTTGGAAAGTTTGAGTATTTGGGATCAACTTGCATCTAGGTTATGAGAAATGTCATTGCTCTTTGAGGAAAGTGTCACTTTGTGTGCATCTTAGAGTTGTAATCTTATTCCTGATTACCCATATTGTGATACTACGGTGAAAACTCGTTTCAGACGTGCGTTTACAGTTAAAATGACAAATATGATGAAAATGTGTTGAAAGCTCGAAAACATGAAAATCCATGCTTAGACCGATGTTACAGGTCACATAATGCTCTCATTTCGCTCAAAATCAATGGTCCTTGTCAAACGTTTGCTTTATGCTCTGAAAAGGCGTAGGAAACAGACTGAATGCGCTCCTGCGCTGGTAAAACTGTTTTCATGCACTCGGTGACACAAAGTGTGTTTTCCCAATCTGAACAAGTGCATATCACAATACTCTGTTGAAAACTCGTTTCAGACGTGCTTTTACAGTTAAAATGACAAATATGATGCAAATGTGTTGAAAGCTCGAAAACATGAAAATCCCTGCTTAGAAAGGTGTTACAAGTCACATATGCTCGAATGCTCTCATTTCGCTCAAAATCAATGTTCCTTGCCAAACGTTTACTTTATGCTCGGAAAAGGCGTTTGAAAACGGCTCAATGCGCTCCTGCGCTAGGAAAGCTGTTTTCCCAATCTGAACAAGTGCATATGAACAAGGTATGAACAAGGTCCAACAAAAAGAAACTTGGAAAGTTTGAGTATTTGGGATCAACTTGCATCTAGGTTATGAGAAATGTCATTGCTCTTTGAGGAAAGTGTCACTTTGTGTGCATCTTTGAGTTGTAATCTTATTCCTGATTACCCATATTGTGATACTACGGTGAAAACTCGTTTCAGACGTGCGTTTACAGTTAAAATGACAAATATGATGAAAATGTGTTGAAAGCTCGAAAACATGAAAATCCATGCTTAGACCGATGTTACAGGTCACATAATGCTCTCATTTCGCTCAAAATCAATGGTCCTTGTCAAACGTTTGCTTTATGCTCTGAAAAGGCGTAGGAAACAGACTGAATGCGCTCCTGCGCTGGTAAAACTGTTTTCATGCACTCGGTGACACAAAGTGTGTTTTCCCAATCTGAACAAGTGCATATCACAATACTCTGTTGAAAACTCGTTTCAGACGTGCTTTTACAGTTAAAATGAGAAATATGATGAAAAGGTGTTGAAAGCTCGAAAACATCAAAATCCATGCTTAGAAAGTTGTTACGTGTCACATGTGCTCGAATGCACTCAATTCGCTCAAAATCAATGTTCCTTGTCCAACGTTTGCTTTATGCGCTGAAAAGGCGTTAGAAACAGATTGAAGGCGCTCCTATGCTAGGAAAGCTGTTTTCATGCACTCGGTGACACAAAGTGTGTTTTCCCAATCTGAACAAGTGCATATCACAATACTATGTTGAAAACTCGTTTCAGACGTGCTTTTACAGTTAAAATGACAAATATGATGCAAATGTGTTGAAAGCTCGAAAACATGAAAATCCCTGCTTAGAAAGGTGTTACAAGTCACATATGCTCGAATGCTCTCATTTCGCTCAAAATCAATGTTCCTTGCCAAACGTTTACTTTATGCTCGGAAAAGGCGTTTGAAAACGGCTCAATGCGCTCCTGCGCTAGGAAAGCTGATTTCATGCACTCGGTGACACAAAGTGTGTTCCCACTCTGAACAAGTGCATATCACAATACTCTGTTGAAAACTCGTTTCGGACGTGCTTTTACAGTTAAAATGACAAATATGATGAAAATGTGTTAAAAGCTGGAAAACATGAAAATCCATGCTTTGAAGGTTGTTACGTCACATATGCTCGAATGCACTCAATTCGCTCAAAATCAATGTTCCTTGTCCAACGTTTGCTTTATGCGCTGAAAAGGCGTTAGAAACAGACTGAAGGCGCTCCTGCGCTGGTAAAACTGTTTTCATGCACTCAGTGACACAAAGTGTGTTTTCCCAATCTGAACAAGTGCATATCACAATACTCTGTTGAAAACTCGTTTCAGACGTGCTTTTACAGTTAAAATGAGAAATATGATGAAAAGGTGTTGAAAGCTCGAAAACATCAAAATCCATGCTTAGAAAGTTGTTACGTGTCACATGTGCTCGAATGCACTCAATTCGCTCAAAATCAATGTTCCTTGTCCAACGTTTGCTTTATGCTCTGAAAAGGCGTTAGAAACAGACTGAAGGCGCTCCTATGCTAGGAAAGCTGTTTTCATGCACTCGGTGACACAAAGTGTGTTTTCCCAATCTGAACAAGTGCATATCACAATACTATGTTGAAAACTCGTTTCAGACGTGCTTTTACAGTTAAAATGACAAATATGATGCAAATGTGTTGAAAGCTCGAAAACATGAAAATCCCTGCTTAGAAAGGTGTTACAAGTCACATATGCTCGAATGCTCTCATTTCGCTCAAAATCAATGTTCCTTGCCAAACGTTTACTTTATGCTCGGAAAAGGCGTTTGAAAACGGCTCAATGCGCTCCTGCGCTAGGAAAGCTGATTTCATGCACTCGGTGACACAAAGTGTGTTCCCACTCTGAACAAGTGCATATCACAATACTCTGTTGAAAACTCGTTTCGGACGTGCTTTTACAGTTAAAATGACAAATATGATGAAAATGTGTTAAAAGCTGGAAAACATGAAAATCCATGCTTTGAAGGTTGTTACGTCACATATGCTCGAATGCACTCAATTCGCTCAAAATCAATGTTCCTTGTCCAACGTTTGCTTTATGCGCTGAAAAGGCGTTAGAAACAGACTGAAGGCGCTCCTGCGCTGGTAAAACTGTTTTCATGCACTCGGTGACACAAAGTGTGTTTTCCCAATCTGAACAAGTGCATATCACAATACTCTGTTGAAAACTCGTTTCAGACGTGCTTTTACAGTTAAAATGACAAATATGATGAAAAGGTGTTGAAAGCTCGAAAACATCAAAATCCATGCTTAGAAAGTTGTTACGTGTCACATGTGCTCGAATGCACTCAATTCGCTCAAAATCAATGTTCCTTGTCCAACGTTTGCTTTATGCTCTGAAAAGGCGTTAGAAACAGACTGAAGGCGCTCCTATGCTAGGAAAGCTGTTTTCATGCACTCGGTGACACAAAGTGTGTTTTCCCCATCTGAACAAGTGCATATCACAATACTATGTTGAAAACTCGTTTCAGACGTGCTTTTACAGTTAAAATGACAAATATGATGCAAATGTGTTGAAAGCTCGAAAACATGAAAATCCCTGCTTAGAAAGGTGTTACAAGTCACATATGCTCGAATGCTCTCATTTCGCTCAAAATCAATGTTCCTTGCCAAACGTTTACTTTATGCTCGGAAAAGGCGTTTGAAAACGGCTCAATGCGCTCCTGCGCTAGGAAAGCTGTTTTCATGCACTCGGTGACACAAAGTGTGTTCCCACTCTGAACAAGTGCATATCACAATACTCTGCTGAAAACTCGTTTCGGACGTGCTTTTACAGTTAAAATGACAAATATGATGCAAATGTGTTAAAAGCTCGAAAACATGAAAATCCCTGCTTAGAAAGGTGTTACAAGTCACATATGCTCGAATGCTCTCATTTCGCTCAAAATCAATGTTCCTTGCCAAACGTTTACTTTATGCTCGGAAAAGGCGTTTGAAAACGGCTCAATGCGCTCCTGCGCTAGGAAAGCTGTTTTCATGCACTCGGTGACACAAAGTGTGTTTTCCCAATCTGAACAAGTGCATATGAACAAGGTATGAACAAGGTCCAACAAAAAGAAACTTGGAAAGTTTGAGTATTTGGGATCAACTTGCATCTAGGTTATGAGAAATGTCATTGCTCTTTGAGGAAAGTGTCACTTTGTGTGCATCTTTGAGTTGTAATCTTATTCCTGATTACCCATATTGTGATACTACGGTGAAAACTCGTTTCAGACGTGCGTTTACAGTTAAAATGACAAATATGATGAAAATGTGTTGAAAGCTCGAAAACATGAAAATCCATGCTTAGACCGATGTTACAGGTCACATAATGCTCTCATTTCGCTCAAAATCAATGGTCCTTGTCAAACGTTTGCTTTATGCTCTGAAAAGGCGTAGGAAACAGACTGAATGCGCTCCTGCGCTGGTAAAACTGTTTTCATGCACTCGGTGACACAAAGTGTGTTTTCCCAATCTGAACAAGTGCATATATCACAATACTATGTTGAAAACTCGTTTCAGACGTGCTTTTACAGTTAAAATGACAAATATGATGCAAATGTGTTGAAAGCTCGAAGACATGAAAATCCCTGCTTAGAAAGGTGTTACAAGTCACATATGCTCGAATGCTCTCATTTCGCTCAAAATCAATGTTCCTTGCCAAACGTTTACTTTATGCTCGGAAAAGGCGTTTGAAAACGGCTCAATGCGCTCCTGCGCTAGGAAAGCTGATTTCATGCACTCGGTGACACAAAGTGTGTTCCCACTCTGAACAAGTGCATATCACAATACTCTGTTGAAAACTCGTTTCGGACGTGCTTTTACAGTTAAAATGACAAATATGATGAAAATGCGTTGAAAGCTCGAAAACATGAAAATCCCTGCTTAGAAAGGTGTTACAAGTCACATATGCTCGAATGCTCTCATTTCACTCAAAATCAATGTTCCTTGCCAAACGTTTACTTTATGCTCGGAAAAGGCGTTTGAAAACGGCTCAATGCGCTCCTGCGCTAGGAAAGCTGTTTTCATGCACTCGGTGACACAAAGTGTGTTTTCCCAATCTGAACAAGTGCATATGAACAAGGTATGAACAAGGTCCAACAAAAAGAAACTTGGAAAGTTTGAGTATTTGGGATCAACTTGCATCTAGGTTATGAGAAATGTCATTGCTCTTTGAGGAAAGTGTCACTTTGTGTGCATCTTTGAGTTGTAATCTTATTCCTGATTACCCATATTGTGATACTACGGTGAAAACTCGTTTCAGACGTGCGTTTACAGTTAAAATGACAAATATGATGAAAATGTGTTGAAAGCTCGAAAACATGAAAATCCATGCTTAGACCGATGTTACAGGTCACATAATGCTCTCATTTCGCTCAAAATCAATGGTCCTTGTCAAACGTTTGCTTTATGCTCTGAAAAGGCGTAGGAAACAGACTGAATGCGCTCCTGCGCTGGTAAAACTGTTTTCATGCACTCGGTGACACAAAGTGTGTTTTCCCAATCTGAACAAGTGCATATCACAATACTCTGTTGAAAACTCGTTTCAGACGTGCTTTTACAGTTAAAATGACAAATATGATGAAAATGTGTTGAAAGCTCGAAAACATGAAAATCCATGCTTAGACCGATGTTACAGGTCACATAATGCTCTCATTTCGCTCAAAATCAATGGTCCTTGTCAAACGTTTGCTTTATGCTCTGAAAAGGCGTTAGAAACAGACTGAAGGCGCTCCTATGCTAGGAAAGCTGTTTTCATGCACTCGGTGACACAAAGTGTGTTTTCCCAATCTGAACAAGTGCATATATCACAATACTATGTTGAAAACTCGTTTCAGACGTGCTTTTACAGTTAAAATGACAAATATGATGCAAATGTGTTGAAAGCTCGAAAACATGAAAATCCCTGCTTAGAAAGGTGTTACAAGTCACATATGCTCGAATGCTCTCATTTCGCTCAAAATCAATGTTCCTTGCCAAACGTTTACTTTATGCTCGGAAAAGGCGTTTGAAAACGGCTCAATGCGCTCCTGCGCTAGGAAAGCTGATTTCATGCACTCGGTGACACAAAGTGTGTTCCCACTCTGAACAAGTGCATATCACAATACTCTGTTGAAAACTCGTTTCGGACGTGCTTTTACAGTTAAAATGACAAATATGATGAAAATGTGTTAAAAGCTGGAAAACATGAAAATCCATGCTTTGAAGGTTGTTACGTCACATATGCTCGAATGCACTCAATTCGCTCAAAATCAATGTTCCTTGTCCAACGTTTGCTTTATGCGCTGAAAAGGCGTTAGAAACAGACTGAAGGCGCTCCTATGCTAGGAAAGCTGTTTTCATGCACTCGGTGACACAAAGTGTGTTTTCCCAATCTGAACAAGTGCATATCACAATACTATGTTGAAAACTCGTTTCAGACGTGCTTTTACAGTTAAAATGACAAATATGATGCAAATGTGTTGAAAGCTCGAAAACATGAAAATCCCTGCTTAGAAAGGTGTTACAAGTCACATATGCTCGAATGCTCTCATTTCGCTCAAAATCAATGTTCCTTGCCAAACGTTTACTTTATGCTCGGAAAAGGCGTTTGAAAACGGCTCAATGCGCTCCTGCGCTAGGAAAGCTGATTTCATGCACTCGGTGACACAAAGTGTGTTCCCACTCTGAACAAGTGCATATCACAATACTCTGTTGAAAACTCGTTTCGGACGTGCTTTTACAGTTAAAATGACAAATATGATGCAAATGTGTTGAAAGCTCGAAAACATGAAAATCCCTGCTTAGAAAGGTGTTACAAGTCACATATGCTCGAATGCTCTCATTTCGCTCAAAATCAATGTTCCTTGCCAAACGTTTACTTTATGCTCGGAAAAGGCGTTTGAAAACGGCTCAATGCGCTCCTGCGCTAGGAAAGCTGTTTTCATGCACTCGGTGACACAAAGTGTGTTTTCCCAATCTGAACAAGTGCATATGAACAAGGTATGAACAAGGTCCAACAAAAAGAAACTTGGAAAGTTTGAGTATTTGGGATCAACTTGCATCTAGGTTATGAGAAATGTCATTGCTCTTTGAGGAAAGTGTCACTTTGTGTGCATCTTTGAGTTGTAATCTTATTCCTGATTACCCATATTGTGATACTACGGTGAAAACTCGTTTCAGACGTGCGTTTACAGTTAAAATGACAAATATGATGAAAATGTGTTGAAAGCTCGAAAACATGAAAATCCATGCTTAGACCGATGTTACAGGTCACATAATGCTCTCATTTCGCTCAAAATCAATGGTCCTTGTCAAACGTTTGCTTTATGCTCTGAAAAGGCGTAGGAAACAGACTGAATGCGCTCCTGCGCTGGTAAAACTGTTTTCATGCACTCGGTGACACAAAGTGTGTTTTCCCAATCTGAACAAGTGCATATCACAATACTCTGTTGAAAACTCGTTTCAGACGTGCTTTTACAGTTAAAATGACAAATATGATGAAAAGGTGTTGAAAGCTCGAAAACATCAAAATCCATGCTTAGAAAGTTGTTACGTGTCACATGTGCTCGAATGCACTCAATTCGCTCAAAATCAATGTTCCTTGTCCAACGTTTGCTTTATGCGCTGAAAAGGCGTTAGAAACAGACTGAAGGCGCTCCTATGCTAGGAAAGCTGTTTTCATGCACTCGGTGACACAAAGTGTGTTTTCCCAATCTGAACAAGTGCATATCACAATACTATGTTGAAAACTCGTTTCAGACGTGCTTTTACAGTTAAAATGACAAATATGATGCAAATGTGTTGAAAGCTCGAAAACATGAAAATCCCTGCTTAGAAAGGTGTTACAAGTCACATATGCTCGAATGCTCTCATTTCGCTCAAAATCAATGTTCCTTGCCAAACGTTTACTTTATGCTCGGAAAAGGCGTTTGAAAACGGCTCAATGCGCTCCTGCGCTAGGAAAGCTGATTTCATGCACTCGGTGACACAAAGTGTGTTCCCACTCTGAACAAGTGCATATCACAATACTCTGTTGAAAACTCGTTTCGGACGTGCTTTTACAGTTAAAATGACAAATATGATGCAAATGTGTTGAAAGCTCGAAAACATGAAAATCCCTGCTTAGAAAGGTGTTACAAGTCACATATGCTCGAATGCTCTCATTTCGCTCAAAATCAATGTTCCTTGCCAAACGTTTACTTTATGCTCGGAAAAGGCGTTAGAAAACGGCTCAATGCGCTCCTGCGCTAGGAAAGCTGTTTTCATGCACTCGGTGACACAAAGTGTGTTTTCCCAATCTGAACAAGTGCATATGAACAAGGTATGAACAAGGTCCAACAAAAAGAAACTTGGAAAGTTTGAGTATTTGGGATCAACTTGCATCTAGGTTATGAGAAATGTCATTGCTCTTTGAGGAAAGTGTCACTTTGTGTGCATCTTTGAGTTGTAATCTTATTCCTGATTACCCATATTGTGATACTACGGTGAAAACTCGTTTCAGACGTGCGTTTACAGTTAAAATGACAAATATGATGAAAATGTGTTGAAAGCTCGAAAACATCAAAATCCATGCTTAGACCGATGTTACAGGTCACATAATGCTCTCATTTCGCTCAAAATCAATGGTCCTTGTCAAACGTTTGCTTTATGCTCTGAAAAGGCGTTAGAAACAGACTGAAGGCGCTCCTATGCTAGGAAAGCTGTTTTCATGCACTCGGTGACACAAAGTGTGTTTTCCCAATCTGAACAAGTGCATATATCACAATACTATGTTGAAAACTCGTTTCAGACGTGCTTTTACAGTTAAAATGACAAATATGATGCAAATGTGTTGAAAGCTCGAAAACATGAAAATCCCTGCTTAGAAAGGTGTTACAAGTCACATATGCTCGAATGCTCTCATTTCGCTCAAAATCAATGTTCCTTGCCAAACGTTTACTTTATGCTCGGAAAAGGCGTTTGAAAACGGCTCAATGCGCTCCTGCGCTAGGAAAGCTGTTTTCATGCACTCGGTGACACAAAGTGTGTTTTCCCAATCTGAACAAGTGCATATGAACAAGGTATGAACAAGGTCCAACAAAAAGAAACTTGGAAAGTTTGAGTATTTGGGATCAACTTGCATCTAGGTTATGAGAAATGTCATTGCTCTTTGAGGAAAGTGTCACTTTGTGTGCATCTTTGAGTTGTAATCTTATTCCTGATTACCCATATTGTGATACTACGGTGAAAACTCGTTTCAGACGTGCGTTTACAGTTAAAATGACAAATATGATGAAAATGTGTTGAAAGCTCGAAAACATGAAAATCCATGCTTAGACCGATGTTACAGGTCACATAATGCTCTCATTTCGCTCAAAATCAATGGTCCTTGTCAAACGTTTGCTTTATGCTCTGAAAAGGCGTAGGAAACAGACTGAATGCGCTCCTGCGCTGGTAAAACTGTTTTCATGCACTCGGTGACACAAAGTGTGTTTTCCCAATCTGAACAAGTGCATATCACAATACTCTGTTGAAAACTCGTTTCAGACGTGCTTTTACAGTTAAAATGAGAAATATGATGAAAAGGTGTTGAAAGCTCGAAAACATCAAAATCCATGCTTAGAAAGTTGTTACGTGTCACATGTGCTCGAATGCACTCAATTCGCTCAAAATCAATGTTCCTTGTCCAACGTTTGCTTTATGCGCTGAAAAGGCGTTAGAAACAGACTGAAGGCGCTCCTATGCTAGGAAAGCTGTTTTCATGCACTCGGTGACACAAAGTGTGTTTTCCCAATCTGAACAAGTGCATATCACAATACTATGTTGAAAACTCGTTTCAGACGTGCTTTTACAGTTAAAATGACAAATATGATGCAAATGTGTTGAAAGCTCGAAAACATGAAAATCCCTGCTTAGAAAGGTGTTACAAGTCACATATGCTCGAATGCTCTCATTTCGCTCAAAATCAATGTTCCTTGCCAAACGTTTACTTTATGCTCGGAAAAGGCGTTTGAAAACGGCTCAATGCGCTCCTGCGCTAGGAAAGCTGATTTCATGCACTCGGTGACACAAAGTGTGTTCCCACTCTGAACAAGTGCATATCACAATACTCTGTTGAAAACTCGTTTCGGACGTGCTTTTACAGTTAAAATGACAAATATGATGAAAATGTGTTAAAAGCTGGAAAACATGAAAATCCATGCTTTGAAGGTTGTTACGTCACATATGCTCGAATGCACTCAATTCGCTCAAAATCAATGTTCCTTGTCCAACGTTTGCTTTATGCGCTGAAAAGGCGTTAGAAACAGACTGAAGGCGCTCCTATGCTAGGAAAGCTGTTTTCATGCACTCGGTGACACAAAGTGTGTTTTCCCAATCTGAACAAGTGCATATATCACAATACTATGTTGAAAACTCGTTTCAGACGTGCTTTTACAGTTAAAATGACAAATATGATGCAAATGTGTTGAAAGCTCGAAAACATGAAAATCCCTGCTTAGAAAGGTGTTACAAGTCACATATGCTCGAATGCTCTCATTTCGCTCAAAATCAATGTTCCTTGCCAAACGTTTACTTTATGCTCGGAAAAGGCGTTTGAAAACGGCTCAATGCGCTCCTGCGCTAGGAAAGCTGATTTCATGCACTCGGTGACACAAAGTGTGTTCCCACTCTGAACAAGTGCATATCACAATACTCTGTTGAAAACTCGTTTCGGACGTGCTTTTACAGTTAAAATGACAAATATGATGCAAATGTGTTGAAAGCTCGAAAACATGAAAATCCCTGCTTAGAAAGGTGTTACAAGTCACATATGCTCGAATGCTCTCATTTCGCTCAAAATCAATGTTCCTTGCCAAACGTTTACTTTATGCTCGGAAAAGGCGTTTGAAAACGGCTCAATGCGCTCCTGCGCTAGGAAAGCTGTTTTCATGCACTCGGTGACACAAAGTGTGTTTTCCCAATCTGAACAAGTGCATATGAACAAGGTATGAACAAGGTCCAACAAAAAGAAAATTGGAAAGTTTGAGTATTTGGGATCAACTTGCATCTAGGTTATGAGAAATGTCATTGCTCTTTGAGGAAAGTGTCACTTTGTGTGCATCTTTGAGTTGTAATCTTATTCCTGATTACCCATATTGTGATACTACGGTGAAAACTCGTTTCAGACGTGCGTTTACAGTTAAAATGACAAATATGATGAAAATGTGTTGAAAGCTCGAAAACATGAAAATCCATGCTTAGACCAATGTTACAGGTCACATAATGCTCTCATTTCGCTCAAAATCAATGGTCCTTGTCAAACGTTTGCTTTATGCTCTGAAAAGGCGTTAGAAACAGACTGAAGGCGCTCCAATGCTAGGAAAGCTGTTTTCATGCACTCGGTGACACAAAGTGTGTTTTCCCAATCTGAACAAGTGCATATATCACAATACTATGTTGAAAACTCGTTTCAGACGTGCTTTTACAGTTAAAATGACAAATATGATGCAAATGTGTTGAAAGCTCGAAAACATGAAAATCCCTGCTTAGAAAGGTGTTACAAGTCACATATGCTCGAATGCTCTCATTTCGCTCAAAATCAATGTTCCTTGCCAAACGTTTACTTTATGCTCGGAAAAGGCGTTTGAAAACGGCTCAATGCGCTCCTGCGCTAGGAAAGCTGTTTTCATGCACTCGGTGACACAAAGTGTGTTTTCCCAATCTGAACAAGTGCATATGAACAAGGTATGAACAAGGTCCAACAAAAAGAAACTTGGAAAGTTTGAGTATTTGGGATCAACTTGCATCTAGGTTATGAGAAATGTCATTGCTCTTTGAGGAAAGTGTCACTTTGTGTGCATCTTTGAGTTGTAATCTTATTCCTGATTACCCATATTGTGATACTACGGTGAAAACTCGTTTCAGACGTGCGTTTACAGTTAAAATGACAAATATGATGAAAATGTGTTGAAAGCTCGAAAACATCAAAATCCATGCTTAGACCGATGTTACAGGTCACATAATGCTCTCATTTCGCTCAAAATCAATGGTCCTTGTCAAACGTTTGCTTTATGCTCTGAAAAGGCGTAGGAAACAGACTGAATGCGCTCCTGCGCTGGTAAAACTGTTTTCATGCACTCGGTGACACAAAGTGTGTTTTCCCAATCTGAACAAGTGCATATCACAATACTCTGTTGAAAACTCGTTTCAGACGTGCTTTTACAGTTAAAATGAGAAATATGATGAAAAGGTGTTGAAAGCTCGAAAACATCAAAATCCATGCTTAGAAAGTTGTTACGTGTCACATGTGCTCGAATGCACTCAATTCGCTCAAAATCAATGTTCCTTGTCCAACGTTTGCTTTATGCGCTGAAAAGGCGTTAGAAACAGACTGAAGGCGCTCCTATGCTAGGAAAGCTGTTTTCATGCACTCGGTGACACAAAGTGTGTTTTCCCAATCTGAACAAGTGCATATCACAATACTATGTTGAAAACTCGTTTCAGACGTGCTTTTACAGTTAAAATGACAAATATGATGCAAATGTGTTGAAAGCTCGAAAACATGAAAATCCCTGCTTAGAAAGGTGTTACAAGTCACATATGCTCGAATGCTCTCATTTCGCTCAAAATCAATGTTCCTTGCCAAACGTTTACTTTATGCTCGGAAAAGGCGTTTGAAAACGGCTCAATGCGCTCCTGCGCTAGGAAAGCTGATTTCATGCACTCGGTGACACAAAGTGTGTTCCCACTCTGAACAAGTGCATATCACAATACTCTGTTGAAAACTCGTTTCGGACGTGCTTTTACAGTTAAAATGACAAATATGATGAAAATGTGTTAAAAGCTGGAAAACATGAAAATCCATGCTTTGAAGGTTGTTACGTCACATATGCTCGAATGCACTCAATTCGCTCAAAATCAATGTTCCTTGTCCAACGTTTGCTTTATGCGCTGAAAAGGCGTTAGAAACAGACTGAAGGCGCTCCTATGCTAGGAAAGCTGTTTTCATGCACTCGGTGACACAAAGTGTGTTTTCCCAATCTGAACAAGTGCATATCACAATACTATGTTGAAAACTCGTTTCAGACGTGCTTTTACAGTTAAAATGACAAATATGATGCAAATGTGTTGAAAGCTCGAAAACATGAAAATCCCTGCTTAGAAAGGTGTTACAAGTCACATATGCTCGAATGCTCTCATTTCGCTCAAAATCAATGTTCCTTGCCAAACGTTTACTTTATGCTCGGAAAAGGCGTTTGAAAACGGCTCAATGCGCTCCTGCGCTAGGAAAGCTGATTTCATGCACTCGGTGACACAAAGTGTGTTGCCACTCTGAACAAGTGCATATCACAATACTCTGTTGAAAACTCGTTTCGGACGTGCTTTTACAGTTAAAATGACAAATATGATGCAAATGTGTTGAAAGCTCGAAAACATGAAAATCCCTGCTTAGAAAGGTGTTACAAGTCACATATGCTCGAATGCTCTCATTTCGCTCAAAATCAATGTTCCTTGCCAAACGTTTACTTTATGCTCGGAAAAGGCGTTTGAAAACGGCTCAATGCGCTCCTGCGCTAGGAAAGCTGTTTTCATGCACTCGGTGACACAAAGTGTGTTTTCCCAATCTGAACAAGTGCATATGAACAAGGTATGAACAAGGTCCAACAAAAAGAAACTTGTGGCCCTTTTCCACTACCCTTTTTCAGCTCGCTTCAGCTCGCTTCAGCTCACTTCAGCCCGACACGGCTCGCGTTTCGACTACCAAAAACCAGCACGACTCAGCTCGTTTCAGCCCTGCTTAGCCCCCAAAACTCGCACCGTTTTGGAGTGGGGCTGAAGCGAGCCAAACCGTGCCGACTGAGGTTGGGGGCGTGAGCAGACACTCCCCTGTGCACTGATTGGTGAGGAGGCGTGTCCTCACATGCCCACACACGCCCCGCGAGCGCGCTGGGATCTGTAAACACCGCAAACCCGGAAGAAGAAGAATTATGAATTACGAGAATTTCTGAAGCCTTATGCGCCTCGCCTCATCTATACGCTCTTGCCAGTATCTGTTGGCGTTGTCGGTGACAACAAGCCACAGCACCAAGACCAGCAACACTAACGACTCCATGTCCTCAATGTTTATTGTTTACTATCCGGGTCGTGAGACTACCGCTTAAAAGATCACTGAATCAGTGACATACAGAGCATCGTGGACGAGTTCGCGGAGCGCAAGGCTCGTCGTATGCCCTTCAAATAATGCGCGCAGTAGGCTATTGATGTTTTATTATGAGCCATGTACAGTATGTCGCCGAATGTTTTTTTGTTTCTGAGTTACATGTTCGTTTGAAGGACTTAATGTACAAAATAACATAGTTGCACCCCGTAGTGTTGAAATTGGTAAACACAGTGCATTCAGTGAGGTTTGCACTGCCCTCCTTTTATTTCTGACTCTTCCTGCCACCACTCTGAGCGCTCATTCGTATGCCCTTCAAATAATGTGCGCAGTATAGGCTATTGATGTTTTATTATGAGCCATGTACAGTATCCTAATGTTTTTTGTTTCTGAGTTACATGTTCGTTTGAAGGACTTGATGTACTAAATAACATATAGTTGCACCCGGTAGTGTTGAAATTGGTAAACACCGCAGTTGCGGACATTTTGTAGCCTAAAATGATGTTATGATAAGCTTTAATAAAGGGCCCGGTCATTTGCCCCGCCCCCGGCCCGGCTCTGACTTGTTCCGCCACTGTCACTGATGTCACTGTTTGCGCTGCTTAACGACATCACGTGACGTCCACCCACTTTCACTAACTCCACCCAATGTGTCCACCCACTTCCAGCCAGCACGGTTCAGCGCGGTTGTAGTCGAAATGCAACTCCAACAGCCCCGCTCAGCTCGACTCAGCTCGACTCGGCACGGCACGGCTCAGCCGCGTTTGTAGTGGAAAAGCGGCATTGGAAAGTTTGAGTATTTGGGATCAACTTGCATCTAGGTTATGAGAAATGTCATTGCTCTTTGAGGAAAGTGTCACTTTGTGTGCATCTTTGAGTTGTAATCTTATTCCTGATTACCCATATTGTGATACTACGGTGAAAACTCGTTTCAGACGTGCGTTTACAGTTAAAATGACAAATATGATGAAAATGTGTTGAAAGCTCGAAAACATGAAAACCCATGCTTAGACCGATGTTACAGGTCACATAATGCTCTCATTTCGCTCAAAATCAATGGTCCTTGTCAAACGTTTGCTTTATGCTCTGAAAAGGCGTTAGAAACAGACTGAAGGCGCTCCTATGCTAGGAAAGCTGTTTTCATGCACTCGGTGACACAAAGTGTGTTTTCCCAATCTGAACAAGTGCATATATCACAATACTATGTTGAAAACTCGTTTCAGACGTGCTTTTACAGTTAAAATGACAAATATGATGCAAATGTGTTGAAAGCTCGAAAACATGAAAATCCCTGCTTAGAAAGGTGTTACAAGTCACATATGCTCGAATGCTCTCATTTCGCTCAAAATCAATGTTCCTTGCCAAACGTTTACTTTATGCTCGGAAAAGGCGTTTGAAAACGGCTCAATGCGCTCCTGCGCTAGGAAAGCTGTTTTCATGCACTCGGTGACACAAAGTGTGTTTTCCCAATCTGAACAAGTGCATATGAACAAGGTATGAACAAGGTCCAACAAAAAGAAACTTGGAAAGTTTGAGTATTTGGGATCAACTTGCATCTAGGTTATGAGAAATGTCATTGCTCTTTGAGGAAAGTGTCACTTTGTGTGCATCTTTGAGTTGTAATCTTATTCCTGATTACCCATATTGTGATACTACGGTGAAAACTCGTTTCAGACGTGCGTTTACAGTTAAAATGACAAATATGATGAAAATGTGTTGAAAGCTCGAAAACATGAAAATCCATGCTTAGACCGATGTTACAGGCCACATAATGCTCTCATTTCGCTCAAAATCAATGGTCCTTGTCAAACGATTGCTTTATGCTCTGAAAAGGCGTTAGAAACAGACTGAAGGCGCTCCTATGCTAGGAAAGCTGTTTTCATGCACTCGGTGACACAAAGTGTGTTTTCCCAATCTGAACAAGTGCATATCACAATACTATGTTGAAAACTCGTTTCAGACGTGCTTTTACAGTTAAAATGACAAATATGATGAAAATGTGTTAAAAGCTGGAAAACATGAAAATCCATGCTTTGAAGGTTGTTACGTCACATATGCTCGAATGCACTCAATTCGCTCAAAATCAATGTTCCTTGTCCAACGTTTGCTTTATGCGCTGAAAAGGCGTTAGAAACAGACTGAAGGCGCTCCTATGCTAGGAAAGCTGTTTTCATGCACTCGGTGACACAAAGTGTGTTTTCCCAATCTGAACAAGTGCATATATCACAATACTATGTTGAAAACTCGTTTCAGACGTGCTTTTACAGTTAAAATGACAAAATATGATGCAAATGTGTTGAAAGCTCGAAAACATGAAAATCCCTGCTTAGAAAGGTGTTACAAGTCACATATGCTCGAATGCTCTCATTTCGCTCAAAATCAATGTTCCTTGCCAAACGTTTACTTTATGCTCGGAAAAGGCGTTTGAAAACGGCTCAATGCGCTCCTGCGCTAGGAAAGCTGTTTTCATGCACTCGGTGACACAAAGTGTGTTTTCCCAATCTGAACAAGTGCATATGAACAAGGTATGAACAAGGTCCAACAAAAAGAAACTTGGAAAGTTTGAGTATTTGGGATCAACTTGCATCTAGGTTATGAGAAATGTCATTGCTCTTTGAGGAAAGTGTCACTTTGTGTGCATCTTTGAGTTGTAATCTTATTCCTGATTACCCATATTGTGATACTACGGTGAAAACTCGTTTCAGACGTGCGTTTACAGTTAAAATGACAAATATGATGAAAATGTGTTGAAAGCTCGAAAACATGAAAATCCCTGCTTAGAAAGGTGTTACAAGTCACATATGCTCGAATGCTCTCATTTCGCTCAAAATCAATGTTCCTTGCCAAACGTTTACTTTATGCTCGGAAAAGGCGTTTGAAAACGGCTCAATGCGCTCCTGCGCTAGGAAAGCTGATTTCATGCACTCGGTGACACAAAGTGTGTTCCCACTCTGAACAAGTGCATATCACAATACTCTGTTGAAAACTCGTTTCGGACGTGCTTTTACAGTTAAAATGACAAATATGATGAAAATGTGTTAAAAGCTGGAAAACATGAAAATCCATGCTTTGAAGGTTGTTACGTCACATATGCTCGAATGCACTCAATTCGCTCAAAATCAGTGTTCCTTGTCCACCGTTTGCTTTATGCGCTGAAAAGGCGTTAGAAACAGACTGAAGGCGCTCCTATGCTAGGAAAGCTGTTTTCATGCACTCGGTGACACAAAGTGTGTTTTCCCAATCTGAACAAGTGCATATCACAATACTATGTTGAAAACTCGTTTCAGACGTGCTTTTACAGTTAAAATGACAAATATGATGCAAATGTGTTGAAAGCTCGAAAACATGAAAATCCCTGCTTAGAAAGGTGTTACAAGTCACATATGCTCGAATGCTCTCATTTCGCTCAAAATCAATGTTCCTTGCCAAACGTTTACTTTATGCTCGGAAAAGGCGTTTGAAAACGGCTCAATGCGCTCCTGCGCTAGGAAAGCTGATTTCATGCACTCGGTGACACAAAGTGTGTTCCCACTCTGAACAAGTGCATATCACAATACTCTGTTGAAAACTCGTTTCAGACGTGCTTTTACAGTTAAAATGACAAATATGATGCAAATGTGTTGAAAGCTCGAAAACATGAAAATCCCTGCTTAGAAAGGTGTTACAAGTCACATATGCTCGAATGCTCTCATTTCGCTCAAAATCAATGTTCCTTGCCAAACGTTTACTTTATGCTCGGAAAAGGCGTTTGAAAACGGCTCAATGCGCTCCTGCGCTAGGAAAGCTGTTTTCATGCACTCGGTGACACAAAGTGTGTTTTCCCAATCTGAACAAGTGCATATGAACAAGGTATGAACAAGGTCCAACAAAAAGAAACTTGGAAAGTTTGAGTATTTGGGATCAACTTGCATCTAGGTTATGAGAAATGTCATTGCTCTTTGAGGAAAGTGTCACTTTGTGTGCATCTTTGAGTTGTAATCTTATTCCTGATTACCCATATTGTGATACTACGGTGAAAACTCGTTTCAGACGTGCGTTTACAGTTAAAATGACAAATATGATGAAAATGTGTTGAAAGCTCGAAAACATGAAAATCCATGCTTAGACCGATGTTACAGGTCACATAATGCTCTCATTTCGCTCAAAATCAATGGTCCTTGTCAAACGTTTGCTTTATGCTCTGAAAAGGCGTAGGAAACAGACTGAATGCGCTCCTGCGCTGGTAAAACTGTTTTCATGCACTCGGTGACACAAAGTGTGTTTTCCCAATCTGAACAAGTGCATATCACAATACTCTGTTGAAAACTCGTTTCAGACGTGCTTTTACAGTTAAAATGAGAAATATGATGAAAAGGTGTTGAAAGCTCGAAAACATCAAAATCCATGCTTAGAAAGTTGTTACGTGTCACATGTGCTCGAATGCACTCAATTCGCTCAAAATCAATGTTCCTTGTCCAACGTTTGCTTTATGCGCTGAAAAGGCGTTAGAAACAGACTGAAGGCGCTCCTATGCTAGGAAAGCTGTTTTCATGCACTCGGTGACACAAAGTGTGTTTTCCCAATCTGAACAAGTGCATATCACAATACTATGTTGAAAACTCGTTTCAGACGTGCTTTTACAGTTAAAATGACAAATATGATGCAAATGTGTTGAAAGCTCGAAAACATGAAAATCCCTGCTTAGAAAGGTGTTACAAGTCACATATGCTCGAATGCTCTCATTTCGCTCAAAATCAATGTTCCTTGCCAAACGTTTACTTTATGCTCGGAAAAGGCGTTTGAAAACGGCTCAATGCGCTCCTGCGCTAGGAAAGCTGATTTCATGCACTCGGTGACACAAAGTGTGTTCCCACTCTGAACAAGTGCATATCACAATACTCTGTTGAAAACTCGTTTCGGACGTGCTTTTACAGTTAAAATGACAAATATGATGAAAATGTGTTAAAAGCTGGAAAACATGAAAATCCATGCTTTGAAGGTTGTTACGTCACATATGCTCGAATGCACTCAATTCGCTCAAAATCAATGTTCCTTGTCCAACGTTTGCTTTATGCGCTGAAAAGGCGTTAGAAACAGACTGAAGGCGCTCCTATGCTAGGAAAGCTGTTTTCATGCACTCGGTGACACAAAGTGTGTTTTCCCAATCTGAACAAGTGCATATGAACAAGGTATGAACAAGGTCCAACAAAAAGAAACTTGGAAAGTTTGAGTATTTGGGATCAACTTGCATCTAGGTTATGAGAAATGTCATTGCTCTTTGAGGAAAGTGTCACTTTGTGTGCATCTTTGAGTTGTAATCTTATTCCTGATTACCCATATTGTGATACTACGGTGAAAACTCGTTTCAGACGTGCGTTTACAGTTAAAATGACAAATATGATGAAAATGTGTTGAAAGCTCGAAAACATGAAAATCCATGCTTAGACCGATGTTACAGGTCACATAATGCTCTCATTTCGCTCAAAATCAATGGTCCTTGTCAAACGTTTGCTTTATGCTCTGAAAAGGCGTTAGAAACAGACTGAAGGCGCTCCTATGCTAGGAAAGCTGTTTTCATGCACTCGGTGACACAAAGTGTGTTTTCCCAATCTGAACAAGTGCATATATCACAATACTATGTTGAAAACTCGTTTCAGACGTGCTTTTACAGTTAAAATGACAAATATGATGCAAATGTGTTGAAAGCTCGAAAACATGAAAATCCCTGCTTAGAAAGGTGTTACAAGTCACATATGCTCGAATGCTCTCATTTCGCTCAAAATCAATGTTCCTTGCCAAACGTTTACTTTATGCTCGGAAAAGGCGTTTGAAAACGGCTCAATGCGCTCCTGCGCTAGGAAAGCTGTTTTCATGCACTCGGTGACACAAAGTGTGTTTTCCCAATCTGAACAAGTGCATATGAACAAGGTATGAACAAGGTCCAACAAAAAGAAACTTGGAAAGTTTGAGTATTTGGGATCAACTTGCATCTAGGTTATGAGAAATGTCATTGCTCTTTGAGGAAAGTGTCACTTTGTGTGCATCTTTGAGTTGTAATCTTATTCCTGATTACCCATATTGTGATACTACGGTGAAAACTCGTTTCAGACGTGCGTTTACAGTTAAAATGACAAATATGATGAAAATGTGTTGAAAGCTCGAAAACATGAAAATCCATGCTTAGACCGATGTTACAGGTCACATAATGCTCTCATTTCGCTCAAAATCAATGGTCCTTGTCAAACGTTTGCTTTATGCGCTGAAAAGGCGTAGGAAACAGACTGAATGCGCTCCTGCGCTGGTAAAACTGTTTTCATGCACTCGGTGACACAAAGTGTGTTTTCCCAATCTGAACAAGTGCATATCACAATACTCTGTTGAAAACTCGTTTCAGACGTGCTTTTACAGTTAAAATGACAAATATGATGCAAATGTGTTGAAAGCTCGAAAACATGAAAATCCCTGCTTAGAAAGGTGTTACAAGTCACATATGCTCGAATGCTCTCATTTCGCTCAAAATCAATGTTCCTTGCCAAACGTTTACTTTATGCTCGGAAAAGGCGTTTGAAAACGGCTCAATGCGCTCCTGCGCTAGGAAAGCTGATTTCATGCACTCGGTGACACAAAGTGTGTTCCCACTCTGAACAAGTGTGTGCATCTTTGAGTTTTCACAATACTCTGTTGAAAACTCGTTTCGGACGTGCTTTTACAGTTAAAATGACAAATATGATGAAAATGTGTTAAAAGCTGGAAAACATGAAAATCCATGCTTTGAACGTTGTTACGTCACATATGCTCGAATGCACTCAATTCGCTCAAAATCAATGTTCCTTGTCCAACGTTTGCTTTATGCGCTGAAAAGGCGTTAGAAACAGACTGAAGGCGCTCCTATGCTAGGAAAGCTGTTTTCATGCACTCGGTGACACAAAGTGTGTTTTCCCAATCTGAACAAGTGCATATATCACAATACTATGTTGAAAACTCGTTTCAGACGTGCTTTTACAGTTAAAATGACAAATATGATGCAAATGTGTTGAAAGCTCGAAAACATGAAAATCCCTGCTTAGAAAGGTGTTACAAGTCACATATGCTCGAATGCTCTCATTTCGCTCAAAATCAATGTTCCTTGCCAAACGTTTACTTTATGCTCGGAAAAGGCGTTTGAAAACGGCTCAATGCGCTCCTGCGCTAGGAAAGCTGTTTTCATGCACTCGGTGACACAAAGTGTGTTTTCCCAATCTGAACAAGTGCATATGAACAAGGTATGAACAAGGTCCAACAAAAAGAAACTTGGAAAGTTTGAGTATTTGGGATCAACTTGCATCTAGGTTATGAGAAATGTCATTGCTCTTTGAGGAAAGTGTCACTTTGTGTGCATCTTTGAGTTGTAATCTTATTCCTGATTACCCATATTGTGATACTACGGTGAAAACTCGTTTCAGACGTGCGTTTACAGTTAAAATGACAAATATGATGAAAATGTGTTGAAAGCTCGAAAACATGAAAATCCATGCTTAGACCGATGTTACAGGTCACATAATGCTCTCATTTCGCTCAAAATCAATGGTCCTTGTCAAACGTTTGCTTTATGCGCTGAAAAGGCGTAGGAAACAGACTGAATGCGCTCCTGCGCTGGTAAAACTGTTTTCATGCACTCGGTGACACAAAGTGTGTTTTCCCAATCTGAACAAGTGCATATCACAATACTCTGTTGAAAACTCGTTTCAGACGTGCTTTTACAGTTAAAATGACAAATATGATGCAAATGTGTTGAAAGCTCGAAAACATGAAAATCCCTGCTTAGAAAGGTGTTACAAGTCACATATGCTCGAATGCTCTCATTTCGCTCAAAATCAATGTTCCTTGCCAAACGTTTACTTTATGCTCGGAAAAGGCGTTTGAAAACGGCTCAATGCGCTCCTGCGCTAGGAAAGCTGATTTCATGCACTCGGTGACACAAAGTGTGTTCCCACTCTGAACAAGTGTGTGCATCTTTGAGTTTTCACAATACTCTGTTGAAAACTCGTTTCGGACGTGCTTTTACAGTTAAAATGACAAATATGATGAAAATGTGTTAAAAGCTGGA
Source organism: Neoarius graeffei (assembly GCF_027579695.1). NCBI lineage: Eukaryota > Metazoa > Chordata > Actinopteri > Siluriformes > Ariidae > Neoarius > Neoarius graeffei. The sequence goes on along the minus strand of NC_083576.1, from coordinate 28,369,746 downwards.
AAACATGAAAATCCATGCTTTGAACGTTGTTACGTCACATATGCTCGAATGCACTCAATTCGCTCAAAATCAATGTTCCTTGTCCAACGTTTGCTTTATGCGCTGAAAAGGCGTTAGAAACAGACTGAAGGCGCTCCTATGCTAGGAAAGCTGTTTTCATGCACTCGGTGACACAAAGTGTGTTTTCCCAATCTGAACAAGTGCATATATCACAATACTATGTTGAAAACTCGTTTCAGACGTGCTTTTACAGTTAAAATGACAAATATGATGCAAATGTGTTGAAAGCTCGAAAACATGAAAATCCCTGCTTAGAAAGGTGTTACAAGTCACATATGCTCGAATGCTCTCATTTCGCTCAAAATCAATGTTCCTTGCCAAACGTTTACTTTATGCTCGGAAAAGGCGTTTGAAAACGGCTCAATGCGCTCCTGCGCTAGGAAAGCTGTTTTCATGCACTCGGTGACACAAAGTGTGTTTTCCCAATCTGAACAAGTGCATATGAACAAGGTATGAACAAGGTCCAACAAAAAGAAACTTGGAAAGTTTGAGTATTTGGGATCAACTTGCATCTAGGTTATGAGAAATGTCATTGCTCTTTGAGGAAAGTGTCACTTTGTGTGCATCTTTGAGTTGTAATCTTATTCCTGATTACCCATATTGTGATACTACGGTGAAAACTCGTTTCAGACGTGCGTTTACAGTTAAAATGACAAATATGATGAAAATGTGTTGAAAGCTCGAAAACATGAAAATCCATGCTTAGACCGATGTTACAGGTCACATAATGCTCTCATTTCGCTCAAAATCAATGGTCCTTGTCAAACGTTTGCTTTATGCTCTGAAAAGGCGTTAGAAACAGACTGAAGGCGCTCCTATGCTAGGAAAGCTGTTTTCATGCACTCGGTGACACAAAGTGTGTTTTCCCAATCAGAACAAGTGCATATATCACAATACTATGTTGAAAACTCGTTTCAGACGTGCTTTTACAGTTAAAATGACAAATATGATGCAAATGTGTTGAAAGCTCGAAAACATGAAAATCCCTGCTTAGAAAGGTGTTACAAGTCACATATGCTCGAATGCTCTCATTTCGCTCAAAATCAATGTTCCTTGCCAAACGTTTACTTTATGCTCGGAAAAGGCGTTTGAAAACGGCTCAATGCGCTCCTGCGCTAGGAAAGCTGATTTCATGCACTCGGTGACACAAAGTGTGTTCCCACTCTGAACAAGTGCATATCACAATACTCTGTTGAAAACTCGTTTCGGACGTGCTTTTACAGTTAAAATGACAAATATGATGAAAATGTGTTAAAAGCTGGAAAACATGAAAATCCATGCTTTGAAGGTTGTTACGTCACATATGCTCGAATGCACTCAATTCGCTCAAAATCAATGTTCCTTGTCCAACGTTTGCTTTATGCGCTGAAAAGGCGTTAGAAACAGACTGAAGGCGCTCCTATGCTAGGAAAGCTGTTTTCATGCACTCGGTGACACAAAGTGTGTTTTCCCAATCTGAACAAGTGCATATCACAATACTATGTTGAAAACTCGTTTCAGACGTGCTTTTACAGTTAAAATGACAAATATGATGCAAATGTGTTGAAAGCTCGAAAACATGAAAATCCCTGCTTAGAAAGG